>NC_056736.1:336428014-336508500 GCF_019279795.1 Protopterus annectens
CTTAAAAACAAATTATTAAGTTTAAGAAAGAATAGCCTAAAAGCTCCTGGTATTTTTTCTAAATCAGACACTTTCTTTTTGGTTTCTATATTTTTTTGATTTTGTGTTAATAATTTTTTTAGTCATATTTGCTATTCGTTAGTTTTTCGTGTTAATCGAATAGGAAAATAGTTGAATTTTTTTCTAAGTTAATCATTGATGTTATGTAATCCTATCTCACCTATATTCTTACCAGTTGGTTTGGAGCCGAATATTGGCTCCGACTCTGCCAAACTTTTCTAGCTCGAAGTCTTCTATTGGCTGGGCTAAGCAGGTATCCCATGGTGCACTGCTCCATATCCCCAGATCTCGTGTGCTGCTCATGTAGCTCTGACGTGGTCTCGCTCTTGGCTGTAGCAAAGTACCTTTTTCTTGAGAAAAAAATTTGTTTAATCAAAAAGCTATTTTCATAGCTATTGTCTTTAGTGTTTGATTTTTGACCTAGTTTGTCAGTGTCTCCAGTGTGTGTGTGTGTAATGTTACAATTCATAACTGGTTCCCGCGTTTTTTGTGGAGTTGAGTGTTTGCGAGATTCTTGTTAGACTGTTTCTTGGGTTGCTTTGGTGTTGTGAAAAATGTCCAAAGATTCCAAGGAGCACAAATTTCGGGTTTCAAAAAATGCTCTAAATGCGGGTACAAAATGTCCATCACCGATTGGAATTCTATTTGTCTATTGCCTGGGTGCCATTCATCTTAAGGAGTCCTTCAGTTTTTGCCATGCGTTCAGTCCCAGACTGCTCCAAGAGAGAAAGAATAAGCTGATCTTTAAAGGGACTCTTGAAACCTTCTTTCGAAGAGGCCTTGGATTCTTCTCCCAGTGCTAAGTCTTGGTCATCCAAGTCTAAAAAGAGATCTCCGGCTCAGTCAGCTTCATTGGAGACTCCGGAGAAAGTCACAAAAATTACATCAACCTCTTCTGCTCCACTGTCCTTGGAGCCGCAGGAAGTGTCTGTGTTGATGAAACCGGCGTCTGCTCCAATTATATTGGAACCTCTTCGGAACCGATCGCCCAGTCTGACCAGTTTCTCCTGAGAGGAGATCTCTATCTCCCTCCCTGTCCTCCAAATCCTCCAGGACCTTTTCGGATGTGGATGTTGATAGGATGGTGCAGAGGCTCCTCCAGTCACCGGTTTTGGCAAAACTATTTTTGACTCCGGCCCAGTGTGCTCCGGAGCCCGTTCCGACCCCTTCTTAGGTCATTCCTCCTACAAGCGCATCTCTGTCTTCGGAGCCTGAGTTGCGCGTCATGTGATTTTCCTAGGCCGGTTCCAATGGCCCCTCCGGCCCCATCGGTACTGACATTGGCTCCGACCCAGTCGGCTCTGTCTTCGGGGTTCGGGACTCTGGATTCTTCAGTCGGGCCTGAGGGGGACATCTTGGGACGCATTTCAGTTCAGAGTCTTCTCGGTGCCTCTGCTCGGGGAACTCCGACTCTTGTCAGGGTCTTGGAGGCAGGCTTTATCAGACTGGCGGGGGGGGGCTGCCTTTGAGGCCATGTGGACTGCGCTGGCCAGATAGTCAGCTACTTCAGGTGGGTTGGTCGCTCTGTCCCCCACCACTCCGGTGAGAGCCTCTGATAACCTATCCATGGACAGCAGAGCAGAAAGGCCTAGGGATACCCCCACGAGTGGTCTCTAACTTTGAGGGCTCTTCAGAGTTTGTGCCTGAGGAGCCCCCTAGAAAGAAAACGTGCAAGAAGAAGCACATAGACTCCCAGGATGAGTCCCTCGCCTCTGATACTGACCTCGAAGAATCGGAGGGGTCCTTCAAGTCATCTTTTGTTTCCTTCTCAGACATCCTTGAGATACTGAAACAGAGGTGACTTGGCCGTCCAAAGCCCCTTCCGAGAAGGAGTCTGTCTTCCTTAAGGCCTTTGGTGCTCAGCCCTCCGCCTCCTGGGTGGTCCCCACCCTTCGAGCTCCTAGATTTGATTTGTCGAAGGGTGTGGGAAAAACCTGATTCTGTGGAGCCCTTACCCAGGCGTCCCAACAAGTTTTTCTGCTCCCCAGGGTAAGGAGTTTGTCCCTGTAGATGCCACGGTGGTGGCGGCCACTCAGAAGGAATTAGAGACCTCTTCCTCCGTCCATCCTAACAGTCTAGGACCATGGACCAGTACGGGAAGCGTACCCTCTTGTCCGCAACCTTTGCCTTATGGCCGCTGAACTATCTGTCTCATTTTACTCTGCTCCAGAGAGATCTCCTCAAGGTGTTAGGAGATACTCTTGTGGGTAACGTCCCTGAGACTGTGGCCCAAACAGTTAACACCCAGGTGTGTACCCTCAATTCCATTGTCAACTCCATGCGGCTCATTTTGTATGCAGCCGAGGGAGCGAGTAGGGCAGCAAGCTCAGGAGTCGCCCTTAGAAGGCAATCCTGGCTGCGCCTTTGTCACTTCGAGGAGGCATTCAAGTCTTCCTTCACTGACGCCCCCTTTGGTTGTTCTTTGTTAGGAACCAAAGTTAGACACCTTACCAGGTGCGTGCAAGAAGGAAAGACCCTGTCTGCCGTAGGGGTGCGTTTTTCCCTTCCTTCTAGGCTTTACCCCAAGGCCCAGCGAGGTGAGAAGATGTGGTTCAAGAAATCAGAGGTTTTTTCTTGCCGCACAAGGCGAGTCCCACTCCAGAGGCAGAGGGGGAGGTTATTCAGGGAGACGCCGCCATAGAGGCAGAGGGGGCCCCCGCAATTCGGGAGACCGCGATACCTTTCGCGGCTGTCCCTACTCTCGTTCCTGAGGGAGTGCCTGGCTGTCCTTATCCAGAGCCAGTCGGGGGTCTAATTTCTTTATAGCCAGAAGCCTGGAAAAGCATCCCCCAGGCCTGATGGGTATTACGAATAATTTCCAGAGGTCATCTCATTCCGTTTACATCAGACCCCCTTTCAATCAGAAAAATCTCAGACGTTCCACCCTGTCAAAGGTATCAAGCAGCCTCAGTGGTTTCAAAGCTGCTAGGAAAAGGAGCCATCCAGCGTGTCCCCTCAGACCAAATCAGATTAGGGAATTACTCAACATTCTTTTTGGTGCTGAAAAGAGCAGGGGACCTGAGACCCATATTAGATCCTAGCCAACTGAACAACTATGTACAGAAGTCCAAGTTCCGTATGGTCACACTACAATAGATTCTCCCATTGTTGGGAGAGGAGGTGTGGATGTGCTCCATTGACCTCCAGGATACTTACTGCCATGTCAAAATTGACAGGGCATCCAGGAGTCAACTACGCTTCCGGCTGGGAGCCAGGCATTTCCAGTTTCGAGCCCTGCCCTTTGGTCTCACCACAGCCCCCAGGGTGTTCACCAAGTGTATGGCGGTGACTGCTCACTTGAGACATCAGGGATTCTAAGTGTTTCAGTATCTGGACGACTGGCTCCTTACTGCCCCCACCCAGGCATCAACTAGTCCAAACCAGGGACGCTACCATCACTACATGTCAGCAGTTGGGCATAACACTAAATTTGGTAAAATCTGCCTTGTTGCCCTCGCAGCGTGTCACCTTTATAGGCGCAGAATTGGACACCATTCGAATGCGAGCATTTTTACTGCAGGAGTTGATCAGAGTCTTACAACAACAGATACACACCCTGATGCCCCTGAGGAAAGCGAAGGCAAGATGGGTTCTTTAACTCCTGGGGACAATGGCAGCAACAATTATGTTGGTCGCTCTAGCGAGATTGCACATGAGACTTCAGTGGCTCCTCTTTGTTCAATGATCTCTTCAAAAATTTCCACTTTCTCACCCCATTTTGCTCACTGACGGATGCAAACAGGATCTCAGTTGGTGGCTTTGCACCAACAATTTGGACAGGGGAAGGCCCTTCGTTCCACCCATCTTGTTTGACACAGTGAGCATGGATGCCTCCCAGATGGGGTGGGGGTGGTGGGGCATTATCTTGGCAGGACAGTTCAAGGCTTGTGGCAAGATCACGAGATACATCTGCATATCAACGTCCTAGTGATGACAGCAGTGTTACTTACGTACGTTGCAGGCACTTAAGAGCTTTCTACCTCTAGGGACGCTTGCAGTACACTCTGACAACATGTCAGTAGTGTGGTATCTAATCAAGCAAGGGCGAACCAGGTCTTAGCCCCTGTGGAGAGAGGCCATGCGCGTGTGGCAATGGGCAGTATTTTCCCAATGGTTTCTGGTGGCACTGCACATTCCGGGGAAGTCCGTGATTGCGGACAGGCTAAGCAGAGCTATTCTGCTGCCTTACGAGTGGTCCCTGAATAGTCTAGTTGCAAAACGAATCTTCAGCAGATGGGGTCGGCCTTGCTGCGACCTTTTTGCCAGCCCCTCAATGCTGAATGCAGCAGCTACTTCACACTGATCCCCCCACAGGGGGGGGGTCACCCAGGGACACTCTACTTCACGATTGGCCCTCCGGTCTGCTTTATGCATTCTTTCCAGATGTCCTTCAAGAATGCAACTGCAGTCATAACATGTGGTTTGTCCTGCCTCAGGCAGCCCTCGGTCGGCTGGATTCCAAAGTCTGGGTCCGACGTCGGCTGATGTCGCATTTCTCTCCGTCAGAGCAGCTGGAGTACATAAGCATCAGCCGACGCCATTTTCTTCAGTCTTTCTTGCTGCGCGGTGCCCGAAGCAGAAGCAGTTCGCAAGTGCCGGTCGGTCAGCTTCTGTATTCTACGATGCCGAAGTCATCAAAAAAGCTAAGTACCCCGTTGGGGACCTTTTCTTGCCTCAGCCGATGTCAGAAATTACTGAAAAAGTTAACAATTGTCTTTTTTGTGGTAAACAAATACCTCATAAGGATTTCCACTCTTACTGCCTCCATTGCATGGGCCCAGACCACGACGTCTCTGCCTGTGTAGCCTGTGCTCGCTTCAACATGCGCACTCTCAGGCGCCGGGCGAAGTTCGCTGAAGACTTTTTCGGCGATAAATTTGCTTATACCATGCCGTCGGATCTTCTGACATCGCAAACTCCCAAAAAGCGAAAAGACCGGGACCGACATCCTCGGCCCGCGTCTACTACAGACTCCACGCCAAAACCTAGCGCGAGTGCTCCGGTTCCCTCTGAGACTGTCTCTCCACCGCTCCGAACCGAAGACACCGCATTACCGACGACTCCGATTCCAGACATTACTCCGCCAGTTATAGATTTTCCTCCGGATACCGAAACCGAGGAAATGCCCGAGACCTTTGCTGTAGACAAGGTCACTCCTGCACGCGGAGCTGCCAGGCCCCCTATGGCCATGTCTATTAAGGCCTACACTAGGGCTAAGGCAGCCAGCAAAACAAAGCATATTACTCCTAGAGCCTTACCTCAGCCTACTCCGGAGACACAAATTATGTCCATGGCTGCTGATTTAATTTCCATGATCAGAGGTTCGCAGACCCATCCTGAGAGCATACCAGCCTCCTCCTGATAAAAGGCCCCGGGTTGAACCCTCTGACCCTACTCCTTCAGATGAAGACTCTGAGGGCTCTGTCCACTCTGATAGCCAGGAAGAGCTCTTCCAGACCTATGAGGACTCTGATGCAGAAGATTCCATACCTTCGGCCTCCCCTCCTGAGGATATTTCCTTTGGGGAAGTTCTGCACACCATGAGGGAACATTGCAAGTGGCAGGGCCGGGAATATTCTGATTCCAGGAAACGCCTTAGGACTTTCCTTAAGCCTCAGCACAGGCCCTTGGCTATTCCTCCTGTACTTGATGTTCTGGATGATTTGTATTCTGATTCTAGTGCTACCCCTGATACTCTCCCTCCTGCACCAGCCAAGCCAGACAGGTATTACAGGGTCCCAGAAACGCATTCCCATTTATTCAGGGCCCATACTGTTGATTTGGAAACTATTTCACAGGGGCCTAAAGGAGTTTCAGCCTCCACCTCAAAAAAATCCTTTGCCCTCCAACAGGGAAGCAAGGTCATTAGAGAGATGGGGTAAAAAAGTTTACACTTCCACCACTTTATCTGAGAGCTTTAAATTGCCTTTTTCATATGTTCCAATATCAGGATTATCTCTTAGAAGATTTACAAAAAACTCTAGCTTCTCCTGATCCTTTACACAGGAAGACTTTGCAGGAAGCTGTACATAACTCAGCAAGTAAGCAATCACTTCCTGCAGTGTGGATATGATGCACTGGAAGCTTCATGTAGGGCAGTTATGACAGGGGCAGTGATGCGAAGACATGCTTGGTTAAAAGATCAACCTCTACCAGATCATGTAAAAGCAAAACTTCTGGATGCACCTCTGGAAAAGAACAAGCTTTTTGGTGCAAATGCTAAGGATGTGCTAAAGACCATCGAAGAAAAAGCAAAATCAGTTCAAACTGTAAAGGATTTCCTCCAGGTTCAACCCCCCAGATTCAGTAGGAATTGGCCTTCAAAAAACTGGTCCTTTCCTAATCCAGAAAAGTTTCAAAGGGGTAAGAACAGACGTGGCCGAGGAAGAGGCCAGTACAGAGGCCCTTACAGGGGGGACGTCAATGGCAGCCAGGAAACCAAAGCGGTGACGCAGGGGTTTCTCCTGCCCAACAACCACAATCTCAATGACTTTCCTCTACTACCGCCTACCAGGGAACAACTAGAAGCTCCCTTGGGCGGGAAATTATCTCTGTTTGCAGAAAACTGGCACAGACTGACAAAGGACAAATGGATTTTGGACATTGTAGACCGAGGGTACGGGTTTCATTTCCATACCTTACCAAGGAAACAAGGCATGCCAAATCTACCACAACATCAAAGGGTAGGGGCTATCAAGCAAATCTCTCTGCTAACTCAAATGAAAGCAATAGAAAGAGTTCCACAACAAGAACAGGGGTTTTACTCAAGACTGTTCCTTGTTCCAAGAAAAGAAACTCAATGGAGACCAATACTGGACTTGTCCGCATTAAACACCTTTCTCATAGTACCAAAGTTCAAAATGCTGACTCTACAGCAACTCCTTCCCATGCTGGGCAAGGAGTCGTGGCTGATCATTCTGGACCTCAAGGAGGCATACCTGCATGTCCCTATCAGACACAGTTGCAGAAGATACCTCAGATTTCTTGCAGGGCCAGAGCATTATCAATTCTCAGCATTGCCATTTGGCTTATCTACTGCGCCCAGAGTGTTTACAAAATGCCTGGCTTCAGTAATTGCTCATTGCGGGCTCCAGGGTATACAAATCTACCCGTACCTGGACGACTGCCTCCTACAAGCGGACGACAAATTGATGTTGACAAAAAATCTGGAATATGTCATACGATTACTTCAAGCTCTGGGATACACAGTCAACTTCCAAAAGTCAAGACTGCAGCCATCCCAGCAAATAATCTTTTTAGGAGCCAAACTAGACAGCCTCTCAAATGGCTTGCCTGACAGAAGACAAGCAAGAGAAGTTAACTCAATACTTCAAAGGTTTAGCAAAACTCACCCAGATGACTGCGAGGAGATTCCTGCAGGCCCTGGGTTATATGGCATCCTGCATTCTACTGGTTCCATTAGCAAAACTACACATGAGAAAGCTTTAATGGTACCTAAAAAGCGTTTGGTCTCAGCACAGCAACAACTTGGAGACAATCATACCACTCATTCCATGCTTACAAAAAGAATTCCAATGGTGGGCTTCGGTGAGCCAGGAAAACACAGGTTTGTCATTCAAAAAACCACAGATAACAGACCATGACTACAGACGCCTCGGACCTCGGATGGGGGGCGCACATGGAAGGCAGGTGTATACAAGGACAATGGTCTCCAAAGGAAACACATCTGCATATAAATCGAAAGGAAATGCTGGCAGTAATGCATGCTATCGAGGCTTTTCAAAACCAACTCCAGCAAGGCCACTTAATGATACGGACAGACAACACCACTGTGATGTGGTACATAAACAAGCAGGGGGGCACTCACTCTTACCCCCTTTGCAGACTGACAATGCAGCTTTGGGAGAAATCACAGAGTCTAAACATCCAGTTGCAATCACAGTTTGTTCCAGGAAAAGACAATGTGTTGGCAGACAGCCTAAGCAGGAACTTCACAGATCCACACGAGTGGAGGTTGCATCCGAAGGCTTTCAGACAACTCACTTCGACATGGGGCAAGCCAGAAGTGGACCTATTTGCCTCTCACCTCAATCATCTACTGCCAAAATTTTGCACAAGGACATACCATCCAAAGGCTTGGAGAATAGATGCTCTTTCATTCAACTGGAACTCCCTAGCAATCTATGCATTCCCACCTCTGCCACTGATTACCTCAGTATTTACTAAAGATCAAAGCAGAGAAGCCCAAGGGAATATTAATAGCTCCGGATTGGCCAAGACAACACTGGTACCCACTACTACGGAGCATATGTCACACCAGGAGGTGGGCCCTCCCTCAGTGGCCTCTACTTTTGACTCCGCACAATTTCGAAACACTGCATCCAAACCTTCAGACTCTGCAGCTAACGGCCTGGGAGATCCCATAAATGAATTCAATTTACCTCTCTCCAAGGAAGTTCAGCGGAAGTTCAGCGGATACTAACAGAGGCTCGAAGACCGTCCACCAGAAAGGTCTACTTAGCAAAGTGGAAAAGATTCAGCAATTGGAATACCAGCAAAGGGCATGATGCATCATTACTGAACATCCCACTTATCTTGGAATATTTGGCAGATATGTTAGAGTGGCCTCTCATATTCTTCAATAAAAATACATGCATCTGCTATTTCAGCTAGATACAACACTGATCCTCTTGTTTTTTTCTCACCCCTTACTAAGACAATTCCTGAGGGGAATCAAGAACATTAAGCCACCAAGAAAGGCCCCAGTGCCAGCCTGGGACAATCAATTTTGTCTTAGAAAAACTGACTACCTCCTTTTGAGCCAGCAGCTTCAGTTGACTTGCAATTTCTCTCATGGAAAACAGCCTTCCTGTTGGCAATTACCTCAGCAAGAAGGGTTTCGGAACTACAGGCCCTAATGGCAATACCACCCTTTATTATTTTCCACAGAGACAGGGTTTCATTAAGGACCAACCCTACCTTTATGCCAAAGGTGGTATCTAGGGTTTCTCTAAATCAAGCCATTCATCTGCCTGCCTTCTTTCCCAATCGTGAGAATAAGGGGGAAAGTCTTTTACATACCTTGGACATTCATAGACAACTTTGATACTACCTGGACAGAACAAAGGCCAGTAGGAAGTCTGAACAGCTTTTTGTAGCTTACGCCCCTGCAGTCCAAGGAAAAGCAATTTCAAAACAGACTATTTCTTACTGGATTGGACATTGCATCAGATTCTGTTATTCCTTTCATGGAAAGACTGTTCCAGCCTATGTCAGACCACATTCCACCAGAGCTACAGCCACCTCTACAGCATTTTTAAGAGGGGTGCCTACAAAGGACATTCTAGAAGCTGCTACATGGAGCTCCATGCATACATTCTCAAAACACTACAATCTCCCCCTATATTCCAGATCCAGAGCAGGCTTTGCTTCAGCAGTCCTGCAGGGTTTGATTGCCACACCATCTCTTTTCTAGAGCATACCTCCTCCCCCAGCTAAGCTATGGTATTCTACCCACATGTTATGACTGCAGTTGCATTCTTGAAAGACATAGTACAGTTTTGTACCTACCATAAATGTAGATGTCCGAGAGACATGCAACTGCAGTCGGGTTTTCCCTCCCTCCATACCCCTCTATGCTTGGGGTCCACTCCTATCCTCCTCACTCTTAGCTGGGGATATCTGTTATGGTGTATTTTTTTTATTGCTCATGTATTTGTTTGGAATCCTGTTTGTCTACCAATTTGATTACAGCCTTCCTTGGAGGGCACCTGGCATCTGGGGCGAGAAACACTGAAGAAAATGGCGTCGGCTGATGCTTATGTACTCCAGCCGCTCTGACGTCGGAGAGAAATGCGACATCAGCCGACGTCGGACCCAGACTTTGGAATCCGGCTGACCGAGGGCTGCCTGAGGCAGGACAACCCACATGTTATGACTGCAGTTGCATGTCTCTCGGACATCTACATTTATGGTAGGTACAAAACTGTACTTTTCCCTTGTCAAAGGTGATTCAGAAAGCGCTATCCTTGGGAAGCAGAATAATTCTGATTGCTCCACACTGGCCTCGTCAAGTCTGATTCCCCCTTCAACCATACATTGTGGACACTCCTTGGATTCTGGACCCTCAACCAGATTTACTGACACACATGGGACAGTTACACCCCTCTCTGACCCTCCGGTTGACAGCCTGGCTACTCCACTTCCATTGTTAGGCTTCATAATTTTTCACCGGAAGTGGTTCATGTTTTATCTTCCTGTCATATGCCATCTACTAGGAAGATTTATTCTAGCAAATGGAAGAGGTTTTCTATTTGGGCGCATACCCAAGGCATTGATCCTTACACAACTCCAATTGCTTCAGTCATGGAGTTTTTGTCTTTGCTTTTCCATCAGGGTTCCGCATCCGCTACCATCAAAGTTCAGTTGGCAGAGATCTCTAATTTCCATGTTAATGAGCCTAGTCTCATGGCTCATAGACTCTGCAAGGCTTTCCTGAAGGGTACTCTGTTACAGTCTCCCGGTCTCAGAACCTATCATGCCCTGGGATCTCAATTTTGTTCTACAAGCCCTTACTTCACCTTTCGAGCCTGCAGCTACCTGTGAATTGAAATTCTTGACCGGGAACACAGCCTTCTTAACAGCTATCACTTCAGCAAGGCGAGTTTCAGAAATTCAAGCCCTTTCTATCAAACCTCCATACTTGAGATTTCATAAGGACAGGGTTTCTCTTAGACCAAACCCTTCTTTCTTTCCTAAAGTGACTTCGTGTGACTTCCGTGTCTAATCTTAATCAATCCATTGAGTTGCCTGTATTCTTTCCTCATTTTTCAAACCAGGCAGAATTTAAATTTAATCAGTTGGATGTACACGGTTCCGAATATGTTTTGTTCGGTGCAGATAGAAACGTAAGTCTGATCAGCTATTTGTCTCCTTTTCGGTAAACAAAATTGGGTCCCCGGTCTCAAAGATCACGCTATCCAGATGGATATCTAGTTGCATTTCTTTCGCCTAACACGCAGGAGGGAAAGATCTGCCATTTCCGTTCAAGGCTGACTCTACTCGGGCTGTTTCTACATCGACAGCCTATCAGGCAGATTGTCAATGGATGACATATTTGCTGCAACTACTTGGGCTGCTTCTCACACATTTGTTTCTCATTACAAATTGGACGTGGTTTCTAGGGGCAGGTCGTCCTTTGGTTCCACAGTTCTTAGGAGTATTTTCCTATGAGCCACCCAGGATGTAGGTGCTAGGGATGCTGTCCCACGGGTAAGAATGTAGGTGAGATAGGACTACATAACATCAAGAAGTTATGTACTCACCATAACATTCAATTTATGTAGTCCATCTCTCCTCACATTCTTGCTTACCCTCCCTCCTTCCCCGAGGATCTGGAGGTTAGGTTTTATCTACTTTAGGTTTTTCTTTTTACCTGGATGTTGTGTATGCATGTGGTATGAATGAGTATTACAGCAAACTAGATCTGGGGATATGGAGCAGTGCACCATGGGATACCTGCTTAGCCCAGCCAGTAGAAGACTTCGAGCTAGAAAAGTGTGGCAGAGTCGGAGCCGATTTTCGGCTCCGAACCCACGGGTAAGAATGTGAGGCGAGATGGACTACATACATCGAACGTTATGGTGAGTACATAACTTGTTTTGTGGTGTTGCGTCTTGAGTATTTTTTAGTATCTTACAATTCTTTTATTAAGTTGGCATTTCCATTTTGAATATCAAGCTTTAAATTATGCACTTTTGACTGTAATTCCGTGAATTCCATATTCCTCTTATTTTTATACCATCCCACCACTCTTCCATATAGCTATGCATACCATATATGTATTTCTAAGATTTATATCTAAGAATGCTTGTGTCTCTAATATGAAATTCCTTATCTTTGAGATTTATGTAGGATGGTATTCGGGGGATAAACTTTACTGATTCCTTTTAGACACCTTTCCTTTGAGGATGTGCTTTGGGGTACTGCAGGAGGCCAGACAATCCAATGCCAGAAGACCTTACTAGTCTAAATGGAAGCCATTTTGTACTTGGCAACTTTACTAGCATCTGCTTAGAGCTCCAAGCTCCTCCCCTTACCCATAACACACCTACACTACATAAAACCCCCCAGATATCGTTTGCCGCGAATAGCTAAAGCATCGTGAGCTTGAGGTCGTAAGTGGGTTAACTTAAAAACATATCCTTTTCCTCTCTAAACTTTAGTAATAGTGTAGGGTTCCCATTTTTCCTCCTCTCCTGGTGCGTCGAGTTTTTAGAGTTGGTAGATTAGTTGTGTATTTTGCCCCCCCCCCCCCCAGTGTGTTGTGTGTGGTGAGTAGGTGTTTTGCTATAAGAGAAATAACTCTCACTTATTCTTCTGGTACCATGGCTGATGAGCCTATTTTCAAAAGATGAACTGAGTGTTGGCCATAAGTTATCCCATGTGGATGGCCACACTGTTATCCGCTTGAGCATGGCCCATCTGAGCACAGACTGCCCTATATGCGTGGGGTTTAACCAGCACGTCATTAAAGACAGGAAGGCCAAGTTTGCCATGAAAGGCTGTCTTCCCCCTTCTGAGACAGTTGCCTAGTCTTCGGCTTCAGTCACAGTGGCTTTTGTGGCCGCCTCTTTCTCTTCCCCTGGCTTCTCCTCCTTCCGAGGCTGGGACTCAACTTCCTGTGCAAAAGCCTGTGGAAGTGGAGTGGAATAGGGGCAGGTAGGAGAGAGAGTCTAAGTCTAGGGTAAAATGTAAGAGGCCTCCGGACCTCCCTTCACCATTCAAGATAAGGATCTGTGATTCCCCTTGGCTCTTATCTCAGTTTCTCCATGGAGCCAGAGGAGACTCACTCGGCTTCTAGGCCTCGCTGCCCTGATCCACAAGGTCTGAGTTTGTGGCCTCGTCGAGGTCCACCCGGTCTTTGAGGTCGATATGGATAAAATGATGGAGGTTCATAACTCGCTTCCTTTTTTCCAGCTGATATCTCCTTCTCCGATCCGTCTTTCGGGTTCAGAGTATTCGGATCCAAGGATGGCTAGTCAGGGGGTTGCCGCTGACTATACCTGCTTCCGTGATGCAGACAGCTACCTGGAAGTGTCTTATCCAACCAGCTTGGATCCGAGGCGCTCTGAGCCTGAGCTTGGGTGTCTGACCCGAGGGAGTGGAACTTTTTCCATCTGCTCTGCCTTTGGGCTAAAGCGCCATCCCTTAGAGCTCCGTTCACTTCAGGCCTGGCTCTGATTCTCTCAGACCTGGGGAGACCGGCCTCCTTAATGCTTTCTCAGGAGGTTCGTTCTCCTTTGGTTTTCAACATAGGGTTCTCTCCACTGGATTGAGACCCCTCACTGTCCCTTTGAACTCGACCCAGACCCCCTCTACTCTTTCTACAGTCCCCATCACTTTACCAGAGGGGCATCCTGTGCTTGAGGAACCCCAGAGGGTTCCCCTGATGAATAAGTGGCTTGAGCCCCCCCCCCCCCCCCGCTAGGGCGGCTGGGTCTGGCGTGTCCATGAGGTGCAACATCTGGCTCAGATTGTTTATTTTTGGAACCTTTCAAGGCATCCTTTGCCAATGCCCCCTTTATTATGGCTCTACTCTTTGGTAAGACCGTCTGAGATGTTAGTCCAGTGTGAGAAGGATGGGAAAACACCGTCTGGATCTGCTTCTCTAACCCTCAGAGGTCTTTTTCCCGGAACCAGAGAGGGCAGAAGAAGAGGAGGTAATCTGCTGGCAGGTTGCCCTTAGTCGGCCTGAATTCCAAAGTCTTGGGTCCTGCGTCAGTTGCTGTCTCCTTTTCATTGATGTCAGGTCATCAGGGGTATAAAACAGGCAGCTGATGCCATTTTCTTTAGTTTTTCTTGGGGGTGTTTCACTGTTGCAGTCATTACATTTGGGTAGAATCCCAAAACTATGGATGGGAGGCTGGAGCTAAACTGCATTAGGGGCAGCTATAAGGTCCTGCAGAACTGCAGTGGCAAAGACTGCCCTGGACTTGGAGAAGAGGCAAATGATAATGCTTGGTAAAAGTGTAAACAGAACTCCAAGTAGTAGCTTCTAGAATGTCTTTGGTTGGTACCCCTCTGAGAAAAGCTGCTTATGTAGCTGCAGCCCTTGTGGAATTAGACCTAATCCCTTTGGGTGCCGATTTACCATGATGTAAGTAGCAGAAACGAATGCAGTGGCTTATCCACTTTGAAAGTCTGCTTTGAAATGGCCTTTCCCTCTGATCCTGCAGCAGATGCCACCAGTAGTTCCTCAATTTTTCTTACAGCTTTAGTCCTGCTCAAGTAGAATCTTGGTTGTCTGCGTATGTCAGTTATGTCCAGGGAATGCAGAATCCGCTCTCCCTTGTTCTGCGGATTTGGATAAAAAGTTGGCAGATGAATAGTTTGAGTCGCACTGGAAACCACCCTAGGCATAAAGGAAGGATTTGTCCCGAGGGATACCCTGTCTGGGTAAAATATAAGGCTCCACAGCCATGAGGGCTTGTAGCTCTGAAACCATAATATAATGATTGCAACCGTGAATACACGAACATTTACATTTATGGTAAGTGTACACAACTATACTTTCCAGGAGTCATTGTTCCCAGGACACTACAGAGGCTGAGGGGGGCCGAATGGATGCTGGCCCAGAGGCAGAGGGGGTCAGAGGAATTTTGGGTCTCGAACCTTTCTCTGACAGACCTGGGCAGCAGCCCTGAGGGGTAGCCAGACAGCTCTACTCTGAAGACAGTCTGGGACAATTGTCCTTGCACTTAGTGTTATGGGAGTCAATAACATCAGACCGCTGGGTGCTTCAGATCATATTCAGATGATATTCTATCCCCTTTGTGGTTCTCCACAAATCTCCCAAACACTTCCTGGACGTACCACCTACACAAAGGGAGGCAGCAGCACAGGAAATTTCTAAGTGCTATAAAAACGAGCCATCGAAACCATCCCCCCAGATCGGTCCGGATCCGGCTTCTACTCCAGTTTTTTTTTTTGGTACCAAAGAAAACAGGGGACTTGAGGCCCATTCTGCCCTATCTATAATGAGCTGGTCAGTTGCCAAAGAAGTTCCGGATGGACACACTACAGTCCATGCCGTATCTGCAAGAGAGCAACTGGATGTGCTTGTTAGACCTCCAGGATGCTTACTTTCACATAAAGATGCACAGAAGCTCCAGGAGGTTCCTCCGCTTCCGACTAGAAGTCGATCATTACCAATTTAAAGCCCTACCCTTTAGTCTCACCACAGCCCCCAGGTGTTCACTTAAGTGATGGCAGTGGTAGCAGCTCACTTGAGGTTTCAGGGGATTCAGGTCTATCCGTGCCTGGACGATTGGCTCCTCATTGTTCCCACCAGCTATCTACTCTCCCAAACCAGGGATTATTTCCTGATCCTTGCCCTGCGTTTGGGGATCACAATCAACTCATTTAAATCGCTCCTAGACTCTGTACAGGTGGACTACATTGGTGCCAGGATGGGTACTCTACAGTGCAAAATCTTCCTGACCTTGGAGAGAGTGCAAAACCTAATGATGCATGTCTTCATGATCTACCACTCTCCTCTACCAACGGCAGAATTTATGTTGAGGGCCTTAGGCTCTATGGTGGCAGTCGTAACACTTCTCCCGTGTGCCTGGTTACATGAGAATTCTACAGTGGTCTCCAGCTGTACAATGGTCCTTGTTGGAACTGCCATTGGCATATCCAGTTCAACTGTCGAGTCCGTCGGTTGTCCCTCATATGGTGGAGGTGTTCTCCAGACATTTTGGAGGGACCAAGCCACAGTGACCATGGACACCTAACTCGTGTGGGGCATTGTGCGGGCAGGACAGTCCCTAGGCCTTTGGTCCCCTGTATAGACCAACTTGCACATAAATGTCCTGGAGATGAGGGTGGTCTGAGCGTTGCAGGCCCTTCATGCCCTTTTTTTTTTCTTTGGGAACAATTGCAGTTGTCAGACATGTCAGTGGTCTGGTATATCAACAAACTCTGGGTCCAGCTCTTACCCCCTTTTTCGCAAGGCCATGAGAGTGTGGGAATGGGTGATCTCCACTGGTTGGTAGTTTTCTTATTGCAACGCACAATGTTAAGTTGTCAATCTCGCCTTTGTTCTTGCTGGTTGGGATCGGAGCCGATACTTTGCTCCAACTCTGCCATCTTCTATAGCTCGAGAGCTGTTTACTGGCTCAAGGCTACCCCTTATCCCATGATGCCTAGCACTAGCTACCCAGATCTCATTTGCCGCTTCAGCTGCGAGGTTCGTTGTACTGGCTCAGGCTTGTATATTTTTTCTTCTACTACTTTTTCAGTCAGATTAGGGCTTTTCTGGTAGTTATTGTTTTTGTCTAATAGTCGCAAACTGGTTTGTAGTAGTTTAGTGTTTTTTGTGCGTCGTCTTAGAACTCGTTTTAGAGTTCTTCCACTCCCCCTTATCGGTGAGCTTATTCTTTAGAATGTTCTTCTTCCTTATTGTTTAGGTAGCCGTTTTAGTTGGAGGCTTCAAAGTTTAAAAAAAAAAAAATTATATATATAAAAATAAAATCTTTAGCTTGTAGTATACTTGTTTTTTGTGGTAGTGTCTAGTACTAGTCTTTACTAGTTCAGCCCTTTACTAAAATAGTCACTGTAGCAGTGATTTATAACTGTGTGGTATCTTCTATTTGTGGATTGTCTAAAGAATCCAAGGTGTCAGGATTCAAGAAGTGTGACTCATGCTGTCAGAAAATGTCTGACAGATGGGCACACTACTTGTGTCTATTGCTTAGGCGCAGTGCACCTGCAGGACTCTTGTTCTATCTGCCATGCATTTAGCCCAAGAGTTCTGCAGGAGCGCAAAAACAATCTTATTTTGAGGGGTGTTAAGCCCCAGAATTCACCAGCCAGGGCTCAGCCAGTGAAATCTCCTAAACCAGCCAAATCTGCTCCCAGCTCGGAGCAGTCTTTGGCCCAAGCCTTGTCTACTTCTCCAGTTCCAGCTAGAACGGAGGAGATTGCCTCCTCATCGGCTCCACCAGTACCTTAGGAGCAGTCAAGGACTCACAAGAGGCAGAGGTCCCCTTCGCTAGAGTCCATACATTCGGCTCCTCTGTCTCCCCTGTTGCAAAATGACCGCAGTCACAGATCTTCCCACTCTTTTCTATTCTCTAGGCTCTCGGACCATGATGTGTGGAGAGTGGGTCAGTAGGTTGTTTAAGTTGCAGGCACTGGCAAAAATGTTGTCCAGCCCTCAACAGGTGTCTGCTCAGTCTGTTTATATCTATATTCCTCCTCAGACTCCATTGAGCTCTGAGCCGGAGTTTGTTGGGGTTCAAGTGGTGGAACAGTCTGCTCCGATGACTATTTCTCCTTCGGATCTGTAGTCTTAGATCCCCTCGATGGTGCCTTCTGTTGAGGGATCTGGGCACCAAGACTCCCTCGTTGGCTCAGAGGGAGCGAGTGGCATCAGACCCTTGTCCAACCCAGTTCTCCCCCTCTGAGCATTGGTGCAGGTGAGCTCTGCTCCTACATCGGCCTCGGAGCGGTCTCCCTCGGTGTGGAAGAGGATTCCAGTTTCCTCAGCCTTCTCTGCATCGTGGCAGGGACGCCTTCGATGTCATGAGTGTTGGTCTCTGAGCCAGCTCCACCTTTGGCCCCACTGGCTCTGTCCCTTGTAGTGCCTGCACCAACCTCTGTCCCTCCTCCCGACCCAAAGCGTGGGGAATTGGTGCTACAGGGCACCCCTTGGGTGTTTCCTTCTCTTCAGAGGCCTCCCCTGATCTTTGAGGAGCCCCCTCTGAAGTGCAAGAGGAAGCACATTGACTCCCCCAAGTGTCACTTCGGATATGGATTTGGATGAGTAGGAAGGGTCCCAGAGATCCCCCTCTGAAGATGTTTCCTTTTTGGACATCCTAGAAATGCTTAAGCAGAGGTGGAACTGGAATACCCTAGCCCTTTCCA
The DNA here is from genome assembly GCF_019279795.1 of Protopterus annectens. Lineage (NCBI taxonomy): Eukaryota > Metazoa > Chordata > Ceratodontiformes > Protopteridae > Protopterus > Protopterus annectens. Next base: position 336,445,967 of record NC_056736.1, read on the forward strand.
AGGACTAATCTGTATTCCTGGATGCTTTTGGTTCCTGACCTTCCAGCTCCTTGGCTTCTCCGCATTTCGATCCACTTATGTCAGTAGTGGCTCTAAGGGCTTGGTTAGCCCTGGATACAGTGGAACCAACCCCGAGGAGACCAGACAAGTTTATTACTGCACCCCTTGACAAACAGTTCCTTACTAAGGGTGTTCCCGTGGATGCCATGGTGGTAGCAGCCACTAAAAAGGAGTTGGCGGAAACTTCTTCTGTCCATCCTCCTAACAAGGAGTCCAGGACTATGGACAGATACGGGAAGCGAATGTTTGCTTCAGCGACCTTTTCTATGAGGTCACTGAATTTATGCCGTTTCACCAGGCTTCAGAGGGTTCTCCTGAAAGAGCTCTGAGATGCCCTTCAGGATCCATCAGCTGAAGGGGTGCAGGCTAAAGTGGCTTCTCAGCTGGTGACCCTTAACTTAGTAGTTAACTCCTCCATGAGGCTCATTTCCTATGCAGCCGATGGTGAGTAGAGGCACAGGCATGGCCCTTCGGAGACATGCATGGATGCGGCTGTGTAATTTTGCAGAATCCTTTAGAGCGTCATTCACCAACACTCATTTGATGGTTCCTTTCTCTTTGGACCACAGGTGAAAGACACACAACAGGTGTAAGACACGCACACTAGGTGTGAGCAGGAAGGAAAGACTCTCTGCCGTGGGAGTCTGTTTTTCCACTCCTTCCAGACCATACCCCAAGGGTCAGAAGAGTGGGAAAATGTGGTTTCGGAAATCACTGGGAGCTTTGCCTGATACACGTAGTGATTTTTCCTCCAGGGGCAGAGGAGGAAATAGATGCCGCCCTCGTGGCAGAGGGGATCCGTAGAACCAGGGCAGCAGAGAATCTTTCTCTGACTAGCCTTTCCAACATCCCTTAATGGTTGCCCGACTGTCCGTGTCCAGAGGCAGTCAGGGGAAGACTTTCCTTGTACCTACAAGCCTGGCTAAACCTTATGCAAGACAAATGGGTACATTCAATCATATCCGGAGGTTACAGAATCTCCTTCTCTCAACCCCCTTTACTGTCACTCAAGTCCCTCCCAGATGTTCCACCCAATCTGAGGGACCAAGCAGTTTCAAAACTGCTAGAAAAGAGTCATCCAGGAAGTCCTGGCAGACCAACACGGTTTCGGAACTTACTCGAGGTTCTTTTTGGTACCAAAAAAGACAGGGGACTGGAAACCTATTTTGCATCTCAGCAGACTGAACAAGTCTGTTCAAAGAGCTAAGTTTCGGATGGTCACGCTGCAGTCCATTCTACCCTTTCTGTGTCAGGACGATTGGATGTGCTCCATAGATCTCCAAGATGTGTACCATCACATCAAAATGGACAGATGCTCCAGGAGGTTCCTTTGCTTCCGGCTGGGAGCCAGTCATCAGTTCAGAGCTCTGCCCTGTGGTCTCACTACAGCCAACAGGGTGTTCACCATATGTATGGCAGTGGGCATGGCTCACCTGAGGCGTCGAGGATTCCAGGTGATGTTCTTGTTTCACTGTTGCAGTCATTACTCTTGGGATATCCTGCTGGCAGGCTACCCGCAGTCTGCCAGAATTCCAAAGTCTAGGTCCGGCGTCTGTTGCTGTCGCCTTTTCTCTGACATCAGTGCACCAGGGGATATAAAAGATGCAGCTGACGCCATTTTCTTCAGTCTTTCTTGCCGCGCTTTGCCCGAAGCAAAAGCAGTTCGCAAGTGCCGGTTGGCAGACTCCTGAGATTTTCAAATCTGAATTTCAGAACCGAAGTCTTCATTAAAGCTAAGTACCCCGTTGGGGAAACTTTTTTTTTCCTTGCTCCAGACCGATGTCAGAAAGTTAACAATTGTATTTCTTGTGGGAAGCAAATACCTCAAGGATTTTCACTCTTAATGTATTCCTTGCCTAGGCCTGGATCACAATGTTGCTAGCTGTCTGTTTTGTGCTAGATTCAACCAACGCACTATCAAGCGTCAGTTCGATTTTGCTTTTCATTACTTTGGCCGACTATTTAATTATATAATGCCGGCGGAACAGCAGACAGCCGGAGTTTACAAAAAACGCAAGAAGGATAGGCATCAGAGGTCCAAAACAGACTACAAAGCCTCTTCTAGGCCAGTCACCGGTTCTCAGTGAGGTGCTTTTGCAGCCCCTGGCGCCCGCTATTGGCTCCCACATGGAGCCGACTGGGCCTCTGGAAACTCAAGGTATTGGACACTCTGAAATCATTCCCTCAGATGGGTCTGGAGCTGCTGAGCAGGCATCGGCTTCTGAGGGTGTCTTCAGACAGACACAACTATGTTAAGCCATCCTCCACTTCAGACAGACTAAAGCACTAAAGACAAAGAAATAAGTACAGCATTCTCCTAGTCAGACTTCCATGCCTAAAAAACAGATGCTGAAAATGTCCGAAGACCTAATCACTTCGATCAGAGGCTCCCATCCCCCTCCTGGTAAGAGGCCTAGTCGAGAGAGATTCTGTTCAGGTGTCTTTTTTTCCTTTGATTTCTTTTCTGAACAGGATTACCCCATGCTTCCCTATGAGGATTCTGATGCTGAAGAATCCATTCCTTCAGCCTCTCCTCCTGAGGACTATTTTGGGGAAACTCTGCATACTATGAGGGAGCATTTCCACTGGGAGAGCTAAGATTATTCTGAGTCTAAGAGGAGGCTCAGACTTTTGCTTCTTCCTCAGGACAGACCCCTAGCTATTCCACCTGTTATAGACATTGTAGATGTTTTTTCAGAGTCTGGACTGTCCCCTGTCTCTCTCTCTCCCTCTGCACCTGCTAAGCCAGACCGATACTACAGGGTCCCGGATTCTCAAATTCCTATACAAAAACCCCGCAGCAGACCCAGAAACTATTTCTCAGTGTCCCAAGGGGGTTAAAGCTTCCACTGCAAAAAAACCCCGTCTCTTGTAGGGATTCTAGGGCGGTAGACAGATGGGGGGGGGGGGGAGTTTACACTTCTGCCACTCTGGCTCTAAGGGCTTTAAATTGTCAATTTCATATGCTTAAATATCAGCAGTATTTAATGTCACTACTTAAACAAAAAATGTTGACAAATACTGAATGGCTTGCAGGATGTATTGCATGCAACTGTACAAGTGGGAAAGCATACTTTGCAATGTGGTTATGATTCACTGGAGGCCTCTTGCAGGGCCACTGTTACAGGTTCTGTTATTAGAAGGCATGCTTAGTTAAAGGAACAAAATCTGCCTGATCATGTTAAAGCAAAATTATTAGATGCACCATTACAGCATGACAGTTTGGTACTAAAGCAGAAGATGTGTTGAAAAAAATGGAGGATAAAGCAAAATCCTTGCAGACAGTAAAGGATTTCTTAGTTACAGCCACCCAGGTTTAGCAGAAAATGGCCTTCTAAAAAGTGGTCCTTTCCAGTCTCAGACCACAAAGAGGCAGATACAGATGTCCCACAGGCAGATCTCAACCCCAAGGCTCATACAGATCTAAACAATGGGGTGCTCCTATCTCCAAAAGCGGCAGAGCCAAATCACAGGCTTACAGGAAACAGTCCCAATGACTTTCCTCTACCAGTTCCAAGCAGTTTTCTTTTGACAGCCCCCTTAGGGAGAAAACTAGCACTTTTTTCATCAAATTGGCAAATGGTTACCCAAGACAATGGGTTCTGAACATAGTGTCCCAAGGCTACAGGTTTCATTTTCACACTCTACCAAGTTCAAAGGGCATGCCAGACCTGCCACAATCAATGGGCAGAGGTACAAAAACAAATTACAGCCCTCATGGATATGAGGGCCATTCAGCAAGTACCACAACAAGAGCAGGGGCAAGGATTTTACTCCAGACTTTTTCTAGTACCCATGAAGGACAAAACCTGGAGACAAATTCTGGACCTGTCTATATTAAATACGTTTTTGGAAGTTCCAAAATTCAAGATGTTGACTCATCAGCAGCTACTGCCCATGCTGGGCAAGAGGGCTTGGCTCGTAACTTTGGACCTAAGAGGCATACCTCCATGTCCCAATCGGACAATCTTGCAGAAGATTCATAGGCTCAATGCATTATCAATTCTCTGCACTGCCCTTTGGCTTGTCTACTGCGTCCAGGGTCTTTAAAAAATGCCTGGCACCATTAATTGCGTTTTGCAGACAAAAAGGAATTCAAACATATCCCTACTTGGACGACTGCCTAATTCAAGCAGAGAACAGACACTCTTCTAAAGCATCTGGCATTTGTAAAAAGATTACTAATTGTCCTAGGGTACACAGTAAACGAAATCAAATCAAAACTAGTGCCCTCTCAAGAAGTAATATTCCTGAATGCAAGCTTAACTGCAACTGCCCAGATGGCTTATCTCATGCCAGACGAGCAAAAACTGACTACTTCAAGAAATTGGCAACAAAAACCCACTTATCTGCAAGGAAAATCCTGAAGGCCTTGGGTTTCATGGCATCTTGCATTTTACTAATTCCATATGCCAGACTGCATATGAGGAAACTACAATGGTATCTGTAAAGTGTTTGGACTCAGCATTGCCACAGCCTGGAGACAGTAATTGCACTCATTCCCTGCCTACAACAGGAGTTTCAATGGTGAGCAGAAGCCTGTCACCACAATAAGGGTCTGCCATTCAGTTTACCCACAGCCAGACATGGACATCGGATGCATCAGATTATGCCTGGGGGGGCCATATGGCAGGAAAATGTATTCAGGGCACATGGCCTGCAAACCAGATGCATCTTCACATCAATCAGAGATGCTAGCTGTTCAAAATGCCCTGACAGCTTTCAAGGGCCTGCTTCAACCAGGACAATTACTGATACAGACAGACCACACTATGGTCATGTGGTACATAAACAAGCAGGGAGGTACTCATTCTTACCCCCTCTGCAGACAAGCAATGACCTTATGGGACACAGCATTGCCTTTACAAGTTCACCTACAAGCGCAATTCCTGCCAGGAAACAAATACTCTGGCAGACTAAGCCGAAACCTCATGGATCCCCACGAATGTAAACTGGATCCACAAGTCTTCAGGATAAGGAAATGGGGATGCCCAGACATCTATTTGCCTCCCCTCAAAACTGTCAATTGTAGAGATTTTGCACAAGGATTTACCACAAGCAAGCATGGAAGTTGGATGCCCTATCATTCAGCTGGAAAAATCTAATAGTATATGCTTTTCCTCCTGACTTCTTTCCAGTGTACTCCTAAAGGTCAGACAAGAGAAGCCAAAAATGATTCTGATCGCGCCAGACTGGCCATGCCAGCACTCGTACCCAATCCTAAAGAGCTTGTCCCAGTATCCAGCATGGATATTGCTTCAGACTTCTCACTTGCTGACCCAACAAAACAATCTGATGCTGCACAGCCAACTCGGGACCTTAAATCTGGCAGCATGGCGGATAATGTAGCCGTTCAGAAAACTCCTCTTTCAAAAGCTGTTATGGATGTTATCTTGGAGGCAAGGAGGCCCAGTACCAGAAAATCTTATGCAGTAAAATGGAAAAGATTCTGTGCTTGGAACCAGGAACAAGGCATTGACACGTCTGTACCAAATATTCCTCAGATTTTACAGTAACTGAGATGTTGAACAAAGGCCTTTCTCATCAATTAAGATTCATGCCTCTGCCATTTATGCACATTACAATACAGAACCACCTATCTTTTTCTCATCCTTTAATAAGGCAGTACCTCAGAGGGGCCAAAAACATTAGGCCACCAAGGAGAGCACCAATTCCAGCCTGGGACCTCAATTACGTTTTGGAAAAACTCACTCTGCCTCCTTTCGAGACAGAATCAACAGCGGATATTAAATTCTTATCCTGGAAAACAGCGCTGCTCCTAGCCATAACCTCTGCAAGGCGAGTCTGAGTTGCAAGCACTCATGGCTGTGGAACCTTTCATCATTTTTCATCCAGACAGGGTTTCTCTGAGGACAAACCCTACACTTATGCCTAAGGTGGTGTCCAGTGTGGCCCTCAATCAAACCATTCACTTGCCTACTTTTTACCCAAATCCACAGAACAAGGGTGACAAAATTCTGCGTTCCTTGAACATACACAGGCAGTTAAGCTTCTACTTGGACAGAACTAAAGCTTTCAGAAAGTGAGCAACTTTTAGTGTCATATGCTGCAGGATCAGAAGGAAAGGCTATATCAAAACAGACCATTTCTAAATGGATAGGCCATTGCATCCGTTTCTGCTGTTCTCAACATGGCAAATCAGCGTCTAAGGGTATTAGGCCTCATTCCACCAGAGCAGCAGCCACTTCAGTAGCCTTCCTCAGAGGAGTACCAACCAAGGAAATCTTAGAGGCTGCAACTTGGAATTCAGTGCACACCTTTGCAAAGCACTACCACTTCCCTCAACTCTAAAGTCCAGAGCAGGCTTCATCACTGCAGTTCTGCAGAGCCTCCTAGCCTCTCCTAATCCTATTTAGCGCAATCACCCATTCTCAGCTTTGGGATTCAACCCAAGAGTAATGACTGCAACAGTGAAACACGAACATAGTACAGTTGTGTACCTACCATAAATGTAGATGTTGGAGTGTATTCACTGTTGCAGTCCAGGTTACCCACCCCCATCCCCCTTCCCTTTGCTGGGACTTATCTACACTTCTCTATCCTGTACAACCTTTTTGGTGCATTTGCTTGTAGAAGGAAATGTTGTTTTTGTGCATGCATTTCTTATTGCTATATGTTTCAGCTTACATATTTGGGGCACCTGACATCTGGGGCAAGAAAAACTGAAGAAAATGGTGTCTGTTGCATTATATATTCCCCTGGCGCACTGACGTCAGGGAAGAAGCGACAGCAACAGACGCCGGACCAAGACTCTGGAATTCCAGCCGACTGCGGGACCGCCTGACTACAGGATAACCCAAGTGTGATGACTGCAGCAGGGTGTACACTCTAACATCTACATTTATGGTAGGTACAAAACTCTACTTTCACATGTGCCGGTCGGCTGACAGCTGAGATTTTCGTGTTAGTTTCAGATCCGAAGTCTTTAATAAAGCTAAGTACCCCATTGGGGAGCTTTTTTTCTTGCTCCAGACTGATGTCAGAAAAAGTTAACAATTGTATTTCTTGCGGAAAGCAAATGCCTCATAAGGACTTTCATTCTTACTGTATTCCTTGCCTAGGCCCTGATCATGTTACTGGTTGTTGGTTTTGTGCTAGATTTAACCAACGCACTAAGCGTCAGTATGATGTCCTTCAAGAATGCAACTGCAGTCATAACATGTGGATGTCCTTCAAGGATGCATCTGCAGTCCTTACAAATGGGTTGTCCTGTCGTCAGGCAGCCCTTCGGTCGGCCGGATTCCAAAATCTGGGTCTGGCCTCGGCTGGTGTTGCACTTCACCCGACGTCATAGTTGTAGTTCTTCGGGCATAAAGGCAGCAGCCGACGCCATTTTCCTCAGTCTTTCTTGCCGCGTGGCACCCGAAGCAGAAGCTGTTCGCAAGTGCCGGTCGGTCAGAACCAGAGATTACTACTACAAGTACCGAAGACTTCTAAAAAGCTAAGTACCCCGTTGGGGACTCTTTCTTGCCTCAGCCGATGTCAGAAAAAGTGAATAACTGTTTAACTTGTGGGAAACAATTACCTCATAAAGATTTCCACTCTTACTGCTTACCTTGTTTAGGCCCAGACCACGACGTAGCAGCTTGTCTAGCCTGTGCTTCTTTTAACCGGCGGACGCTTAGACGTCTGTCGGAATTTGCTGAGGAGTTTTTCGGCTCCGCTTTTGCTTATATGCCGTCGGATCCTCCGACTACGCAAATGTCTAAAAAGCGCAAGGAAAAGGACCGACACTCGCGGTCCGCGGTTTCGGCCGAAACCGCGGTTAAGCCAACTGCGAGTGTCTCGGTTTCGGCTGAAACCGAGCAAGCGGTTTTTCCTTCAGCCGAAAACTTACCTTCTACCGAGGCCTCTTCCAACCTGGTGGAATCGGCTTCTGAAATCCCACCTGCTGTTGCAGTTTCTCAGGATTTATCTGACACTATTCCCTTTGATATTTCAACCCCTGCACGTGGAGCTGCTAGGCCACCTGCATCCATGTCCATTAAGGCCTTTGCCAGGGCTAAAGCAGCTAAAGCTACTAAATCTGTGCCTGCTAAGACCCCCTCTCACAGGCCTAGCTCTAGTTCACAAATGCTTAGTTTAGCAGAGGATCTCATTTCTTTAATCCGGGGATCCCAACCTCAACCAGACAGGGCCTCTCACCCACCTCCAGAGAAGAGGCCTAGAGCAGAGCCCCCTGAGCCAGTTTCTACAGATGATTCCTCTGATGATTCAGATACACACCCTCCAGAGGCTCCTTTCTCTCCTTATGAAGACTCTGATGCTGAAGAGTCCATCCCTTCTGCCTCTCCGCCTGAGGAATTTTCCTTTGGGGAAACCTTGCATGCTATGAGGGAACAATTTCAGTGGCAGGGCCAGGATTTCTCAGACTCCAGAAAAAGGCTTAGAACCTTTCTGCATTTACCACAACATAGGCCTTTAGCCATACCTCCAGTTCTTTCTGTTGTAGATGATGCATTTAATGATGCTTGTACTGCTCCTGATTCTCTATCTCCGGCCCCTGCTAAGCCCGATAGATACTACAGGGTCCCGGACACACATTACCATTTGTATAAGGCTCCTTTTGCAGATCCCAAGACTATCTCCCAAGGACCTAAGGCTGTAGCAGCTACCTCTGCTAAAAACCCCCTCCCCTCTGAAAGGGAATCCAGATCCTTAGAGAGATGGGGTAAAAAAGTTTACACTTCTGCTACGCTTTCAGCTAGGGCCCTGAACTGTCAATTTTACATGATCCAGTATCAAGAATTTATGCTAGACCAGTTAACCAAAAAGCTGTCCTCGGATGAACCATTAGACAAAAAATCTGTTCAGGAAATGGTACATAACATTCAGCAAGTCAGTAACCATTCTTTAAAATGCGGCTATGATGCACTGGAGGCTTCCTTTAGATCAGCCATGACTGGCACAGTTATCAGAAGGCATGCATGGTTAAAAGAGCAGGCCTTACCAGACCATGTCAAGTCCAAACTATTAGATGCTCCCATGGATAAGATCAATTTGTTTGGCTCTCCTGCACAACAGGTGCTGAAGAAGATGGAAGAGAAGGCAAAATCTGTCCAAACAGTGAAGGATTTCTTACAGGTCCAACCTCCAAGGTTTAGCAGGAATTGGCCCTCCAAGAATTGGTCCTTTCCAGACTCCTCCAGAGCTCAGAGAGACAGGAATAGGCGTTCAAGAGGCAGAAGCCAATCCAGGGGTGCCTACAGGGGACGCCAGTGGCAGGGTTACAACCACCGAGGTACAGACACAGCCACCACCACAACTACAGGACAATCACAGTGACTTGGCTCTGGCACCGCCTACCAGGGAACAACTAGAAGCACCCTTAGGCGGGAAGCTAGCCTTATTTTCCACAAACTGGCATTACATCACAAGAGACAAGTGGATTTTGCAGACAATAGACCAAGGTTACAGGTTTCACTTCCATACTCTACCAGGGAAGAGAGGAATGCCAAACCTACCTCCAAATCAAAAGGCAGAAGCTCTAAAACAAATATCTCAATTAAGGATGAGAGCTGTGGAAAAGGTACCATACATGGAGCAAGGAAAGGGATTTTACTCCAGACTCTTCCTGGTACCAAGAAAAGAGAGCAAATGGAGACCTATTCTCGACCTGTCCGCTTTAAACACATTCCTCATTGTTCCAAAATTCAAAATGCTGACTCTACAGCAGCTTCTTCCCATGCTGGGCAAGGAGTCTTGGCTGGTAACTCTAGATCTCAAGGAGGCATACCTGCACGTCCCCATACGACCAAATTGCAGAAGATACCTCAGATTTCTTGCAGGATCAGAGCATTATCAATTCTCAGCATTGCCCTTTGGCTTATCTACTGCGCCCAGAGTGTTCATGAAATGCCTGGCATCAGTAATTGCTCATTGCAGGCTTCAGGGAATCCAAATCTACCCTTACCTGGACGACTGCCTGATGCAAGCGGACAACAAAAACAAGCTAGAAGAAGACTTAAAAAGGGTCATTTACCTACTACAAGCCCTGGGATATACAGTCAATATAAAAAAGTCAAGACTGATACCATCCCAAAGAATAACCTTTTTGGGTGCAGAGCTGGACACATCGAAACAAATGGCATTCCTAACAGTAGAAAAACAGGAACAACTACCTCTCTACTTCTTGGCATTAACAAAGCAGAACCATCTAACAGCAAGAAAAGTCCTGCAAGCCTTGGGCTTCATGGCATCCTGCATAATATTGGTTCCACATGCCAGGCTGCATATGAGAAAGTTGCAGTGGTACCTAAGGAATTTATGGTCTCAACACAAGCACAGCCTAGAAACCCAAATTCCATGCCTGAAGCAAGAATTCCTATGGTGGGCTCAGGCCTGTCAATCAAACACAGGATTGCCCTTCCACAGCACTCAACCAAGCCAAACCATCACGACGGACGCCTCAGACCTCGGTTGGGGGGCCCACATGCTGGACAAATGCATTCAAGGTTTATGGACTCAAGACCAGCTGCACCTACACAAATCTAAAGGAAATGCTGGCAGTAAAACTGGCAATTCAGACATTCAGACCATTTCTCCGACAAGGTCAATTGATGATGAGGACAGACAACACCACAGTTATGTGGTACATCAACAAACAGGGAGGCACACATTCGTACCCTCTATGCCGGATGGCACTGGACCTCTGGAATGTGGCCCTGAGCTACAACATTCAGTTACAAGCAATTTCTGTACCAGGAAAAGAAAACATTCTAGCAGACATATTAAGCAGGACTACCACGGATGCCCACGAATGGATGCTGCATCCGGACATCTTCAAAACCATTACAAGAAAATGGGGACTCCCAGAAATAGACTTATTTGCATCCCCATGCAATCACCAGCTAAAGAAATTCTGCACAAGGACGTACCACCCACTTGCTTGGAAGGTGGACTCCCTATCTTTCAGTTGGAAAAACCTGACAGCATATGCATTCCCACCACTTCCTTTGCACAAGGTGCTATTGAAGATCAAAGAGGACCATCCAAGGATCATTCTGATAGCTCCAGACTGGCCAAGACAACATTGGTACCCATTACTGAGGAGCATGTCTTGGGAGCAAATATGGCCACTGCCCCTGGTTCCCTTGCTGTTAACACAGAGCAACTACAACATCCTGCATCCAAACCTGAAAACTCTGCAGCTCACTGCCTGGAACATTGCATAAGACCAATTAACCCAAATTTATCACAAAGGGTTAAAGACATTATCCTGGAGGCTCGCAGACCCTCAACAAGGAAAAACTATTCAGCAAAATGGAAAAGATATCTCATTTGGAGTACTGCAAAAGGAGAAGATGTGTCACTGGTAAACATAGCCAACATCCTGGAATACTTGGCAGAGCTCTTCCACAAAGGCCTGTCCTATTCTTCCATTAAGATTCATGCATCAGCTATTTCAGCAGAATACGGCTTGGATCCTCCAGTCTTCTCACATCCTCTGCTCAGGCAGTTTCTGAGAGGAATTAAAAATGTAAAACCTCCTAGGAAGCCACCATTGCCAGCATGGGACTTGAACTTTATGCTAGAAAAATTGACACTTCCTCCTTTCGAACCAGCAGCAACAGCAGAATTACAATACTTATCATGGAAAACTGCTTTCCTGCTGGCAATCACTTCAGCAAGAAGGGTATCTGCGCTACAGGCATTAATGGCAGTACAACCCTTCCTGATCTTCCATCAAGATAGTGTCCATGAGAACAAATCCTACTTTTATGCCTAAGGTGGTCTCCAGAGTATCTTTAAATCAGGCTATCCACCTACCTACATTCTTCCCCAACCCACAGAACAGGGGAGAAAGACTTGCATACCTTGGATGTACATAGACAATGACGCTACTACCTGGACAGGACCAAGGGCAATAGAAAAACTGACCAGCTACTGGTAGCATATGCAACAGGAATGGAAGGAAAAGCAATTTCAAAACAGACAATCTCCAAGTGGATAGGAAATTGCATTAGATTTTGTTACTCCTACCATGGAAAGAAGACTCTAGAAAACATCAGGCCTCACTCTACAAGGGCTACAGCCACTACCACAGCTTTCCTACGAGGAGTGGCTACCAAGGACATTTTAGAGGCTGCTACTTGGAGCTCCGTGCATACATTTGCCAAGCATTATAATTTACCTTTATACTCTAGATCCCGAGCAGGTTTTGCCACTGCTGTTTTGCAAGGGATCTTAACTACACCATAACTTTATTCTTCCTCCTCCCCCAGTTTGGCTATGGTATTCTACCCATTTGTAAGGACTGCAGATGCATCCTTGAAGGACATAGTACAGTTTTGTACCTACCATAAATGTAGATGTCAGATAGGAATGCATCTGCAGTCAGGATTACCCACCCGCCTTTCCCCTCTGTGGTACTCCTAGGGTATTTGCCCATCTTATAGCTAGCTGGGGGAATCTATTATGGTGTATTTGTTTGTATATATGTACATACATGCTTATGTTTTGTTTGCTCTCTACTATTTGGAATCATTGGCATTTATCCAAATGTTGCCTTCCTAGAGGGCACCTGGCATCTGGGGCAAGAAACACTGAGGAAAATGGCGTCAGCTGATGCCTTTATACCCGAATAACTGCAGCTATGACATCGGGTGAAGTGTGACACCAGCCGAGGCCAGACCCAGACTTTGGAATCCGGCCGACCGAAGGGCTGCCTGACGACAGGACAACCCATTTGTAAGGACTGCAGATGCATTCCTATCGGACATCTACATTTATGGTAGATACAAAACTGTACTTTCTCTGCACTGCCCTTTGGCTTATCTACTGTGCCCATGGTCTTTACAAAGTGCCTGGCACCAGTAATTGCATTCTGCAGACATTGGAGTACTTGGGCGACTGCCTCCTTCAAGCAGAGAACAAGGACATTCTTCAGCAACTGGCGTTTGTGGAAAGACTTAACATGGCTAGGGTACACAGTCAGCAAAAAGAAATCAAAACTAGTACCCTCACAAGAGATAATATTCCTGGGTGCAAGCTTAAATAAAACTGCTGAGATTGCTTATCTCATGCCAGACCAAGACAACTGACTACCTTTTTCAGATTGTTTGCAACAAAGGCCCGTTTATCTTCAAGAAAAATTCTGCATGCTTTAGGCTTCATGGCATCCTGCATCCTACTAATTCCATATGCAAGACTGCATATGAGGAAACTTCAGTGGTACCTAAAGTGTTTGGACTCAACATTGCCACAGCCTGGAAACAATCATTACTATTATTCCCTACCTGCAACAGTAGTTTCGATGGTGGGCAAGGGGACAGCCATTCACATTACCCCCAGCCAGGCAGACTGACAACGGATGCATCAGATTATGCTTGGGGGGGGGGGCCCACATGGCAGGAAGATGCATTCAGGGAACATGGTCCTCAAACCAAATGCATCTGCATATCAATCAAAAAGATGCTAGCTGTTCAAAATGCCCTGACAGCCTTCAAGGACCTTACTTCATCCAGGACAACTACTGATGACCGATAACACCATGGGCATGTGGTATATAAACAAGCAGGGGGGCACACATTCATACCCCCTTAAGACTAGCCATGACCTTGTGGGACACAGCTTTGACTTACCAAATACATTTGCAGGCACAATTCCTGCCAGGAAAAGAAAACACTCGCAGACTAAGCAGAAACCTCATGGATCCCCACGAGTGGAAGCTGGATCCGCAAGTCTTCAGCATAACATGGAAATGGAGATGCCTGGACATCCTTTTGCCTCCTCTCACAATTACCAACTAAAAGATTCTGCACAAGGACTCATCACAGACAAGCATGGAAAGTGGACGCCCGTCTGTGTGAAAAGTGGTCTTTCAGCTGGGAAAACCTATCGGTATGTGCCTTTCCCCCACTGCCTCTCCTCCCCAAAGTACTCCTAAAGGTCAGACAGGAGAAGCCAAAGATGCTGATTGCCCCAGACTGGCCACACCAGTACTGGTATCCAGTCCTAAGGAACTTGTTATTATACCCAGTTTGGACTTTACCTCGTCTACTGACCCAGCAAAACAATCAGATCTTGGACAGCCAACTACGGACATTAAACTTGGCAGCATGGCGGATAATGTAGTAACATAAAAAACACCCCTCAGTAAAGCTGTGATGGATGTCATTCTGGAAGCCAGAAGACCTAGTACTAGAAAGTCTTATGCTGGAAGATGGAAATTATTCTGTGCTTGGAACCAGCAGAAGGAACTGATACAACTGTCCCAAACATTCCTCGGATTTTGCAATACTTAACTGAGATGCTGGACAAAGGCCTATCGTTTTAATCAATTAAAATTCATGCCTCTGCCTTTTCGGCTCATTACAATACAGAACCACCACTTTTTTCTCATCCTTTTATTAAAGCAGTACCTCAGAGGGGCCAAAAATTTAAGGCCCCCAAGGAGATTACCAATACCTGCATGAGACCTCAGCTATGTCTTGGAAAAGCTCACCCTGCCTCCTTTTGAGCCAGCTGCTACTGCTGATATAAAGTTTTTATCTTGGAAAGCAGCTCTGCTCCCAGCAATTACTTCAGCAAGACAAGTTTCAGAGCTAAAGGCGCTCATGGCTGTGGAACTTTTTATCATTTTTCATCCAGATAGGGTCTCCCTGAGGACAAATCCAACATTCATGCCTAAAGTGGCGGCCAGTGTGGCTCTAAACCTAACTTTTCATCTGCCAACCTTTTACCCAAAACCACAGAACAGGTGAGAGAGAAATCTGCATTCTTTGGATGTACACAGACAGCTTAGATTCTACTTGGACAGAACCAAAGTTTTCAGGAAGACAGCAATTACTAGTGGCATATGCTGCAGGATCACAAGGAAAGGCTCTCAAAGCAGACTATTTCTAAGTGGTTAGGCCACTGCATTCATTTCTGCTACTTCATAAGTCATTGCCTAAGGGCATTAGGGCCACATTCCACCAGAGCTGCAGCCATTTCGACCGCCTTTCTCAGGGGAGTACCAACCCAGGGACATTTTAGAGGCTGTTACTTGGAGTTCAGTGCACGCCTTTACAAAACATGATCATCTGCCACTCTACTCTAAATCCAGGGCAGGCTTTGCCACTGCAGTTCTGCAGGTCCTCGTAGCTGCTCCTACTGCTGTCTAGCTCCAGCCACCCCAACCATAGCTTTGGGACTCAACCCAAATGTAATGACTGCAACAGTGAAACACGAAGAACATAGTACAGTTTTTTTCTATGGATCTTATCTTTCCTTCTCTGATTTGTACAACCTATGTGGTGTATTTGCTTATAGATGATGGTAATATTTATATTGCTGCATTTTTTGAGATGTATATATAAAGTTTGACTACCCTTTTAGGGGGCACCTGACATCTGGGGCAAGAAAACCTGAAGAAAATGGTGTCTGCTGCTTTTATATACCCCTTATGACCTGATGTCAGGGAAGGGGCGACAGCAGCTGACCGAGGACCTAAGACTTTGGAATTCAGGCTGGCTGACTGCAACCTGCCAGCAGGATAACCCAAATGTAATGACTGCAACAGTAAATACACCAACATCTACATTTATGGTAAGTGTACACAACTGTACTTTCTGAGTAGTTCTACTTCTTCAACCGTCCCTCCCTCCTTCCCCCGGACCTTGGTATATGAACAGCCTACGGGCTGCAGTTATAGGTCACAAGTATTTTTTTTCTGGTCGGGTTATCGGTATAAGGTTCAGTAAACTCGATCTGGGGTTGGAAGGTAGAGGAGGTGTATTATGGGTAAGGGGAGGCGCTTGGAGCTCAGAGCAGATGCTAGTAAAGTTGCCGGCTCGGATCTGATAGGGATGTGGTATCCCACAGGTTGAAGATAAATGAAGTAGAACTACTGAGATGGAATGCTATGGTGAGTACACAACTTATTTTTATAGTAAGATTTTAC
Organism: Protopterus annectens; assembly: GCF_019279795.1. NCBI lineage: Eukaryota > Metazoa > Chordata > Ceratodontiformes > Protopteridae > Protopterus > Protopterus annectens. The sequence continues at coordinate 336,461,934 of NC_056736.1, forward strand.
GAGCATTCTGTCTTCAGGATGTGTACTATGACATCATAATAGACGCTCCTGAAGGCACTTGCACTTGCAGCTGAGAGCTAGTCACTACCAAATCAGACCCCTGTCCTTTGCCCCCCCCCCCCACCACCACCACCACCACGAGCGTGTTAACCAGATGCATAGCAGTGACGGCAGCTCACTTGAGACTCAAGGGATTGAGTGTTTTCGTATCTAGGCAACTGGCTCCTCACCGCCCTGTCTGTGCATCTCCTTCAACAATCCGGGAACTATTTGTTATAGATTTGTCAGGCACTGGGAATAATAAATTACTCCAAATCAAATCTGAAGTCCAATGCAGAGCCTGGAGTTTATTGGTGCATATCTGAACATAACAGCACAAAATGCATCATTACCAATTCATCCCTTAAACATACTCTTGATTCTTTCCTGTCTTATCTCCTCCAGACAGCTCCATTCTTCAAGCAGTGATGTTTGTGGTAGCAGCAGTAGTTTTACTTTAGCAAGATTCTATATGCGTGTTCCTCAATGGACTCAATCTGCTCAATGGTGCATTCTTTGACTATCTTTTTTTTTTTTTCCTGTCAAGCATATGCCAGTTTGCAAACACCACGTCCATTGGTGGATCCAGTCAGATGACATTTATCTAGGTCGACCTTTTATTCTACTCAGCCCCCCCTGTTGGTCATAGTGACTACGGATGCTTCCCAGTTGGGGCAGGGGACATTACTTGGGAAGGACTGGCTAAGGCACGTGGTCGCCTCTAGTGCCCAATTTGCATGTCAGTGTCCTGGAGATGTGGGTAATCCTATTAGTGTTGCAGAGATTCCAAAATGCTCATCCCGTAGGGACTATTGTGATTCAGGCTGACTTGCATGTCTTGTATGGCACACCAGCAAACAAGGGGGATCCTGATCTTAACCACTTGGCACAGAGGCTATGAGTGTGGCAATGTGCAATCTCCACAAACCGCTTTCTAATTGCAGTGCACATTCTGGGGAAAACCAAGGTATTGGCCGACAAATTTAAGCAAGTCCATTTTGATACTTCACGAGTGGTCTTTCAAGCAATCAGTGGCAGAATAGTTTCCGTAGTTAAGGTAAACCTCGCTGCAATCTCTTAGCTTCCACGCCAAGTGCAACAGGTTTTTTGCCCTGATCCCCCCTCAGGGAGATTCACTGAGATGCTCTAGTCCACATTTGGCCATCTGGTCTCCTTTATGGTTATCCTTAACTTCCTTTTGATTCCCAAACTTCTACAGAGAGCAACCTGGTTGAAGAGCTCAGTCATCCTTATTGCTGCTAGTGGCCTTGACAGTGTATTTCCCCTTTTGGTCTTATCTTGGTTATCCTCCATGAATATTGGACCCAATTCAATATCCAGGCCCTCAAATGTGACCGCATGGCTTCTCCACTTCCAATAATTGTCAAATGGCCCAGGCTTTGTTTTTCTCTCTAGTGTGTACCATAATGTTCTTGCAAAAAGACTCCAAGAAAATTTAGAAGAGCAAATGCAAAAGATTTTCACTTTGGGCATTGAAAAATGTTGTTGACCCTTTTACTGCCTTGGTTTCTGCTGTTAAATTTTGGCTGTATTTTTTTTTTTTTTTCCAGATTCATACAAGAGACAGTTATTTTGGTTCTTAAATTATGTAAAGCCTTTCTGAAAGGCATGTTTCACCTTAGACCACCAATAAATCAGTTACTTCCTTGGGATCTGACTGTCAGTACTGTAAGGTCAGACTAAAAATCCCATTTATAATTTTTTGCTGAAAGTTCAAAGATTTTTTTCGTAGAAGTTGGTCTTAGTGGCCATAACTTCTGCAAAAAGAATTTATGAACTTCAGGCTTTTATCAAAGATTACTTACAGAGGGTTACTTTACAAACCCCTCCCCCATTTATTTATATATATATATATATATATATATATATATATATATATATACACACATATATATACACATATATATATATATATATATATATATATATATATATATAGATATATACACGCACCCACACACACACACACACACAGATATATATATATATATATATATATATATATATATATATATATATATACACACACACACCTAAAAGTGGCTTCTGAGTCTAACCTTAAGCAATTGTTTAATTTACTGTTTTTTTTCCAAATTTTTCAAACAATGGAGAATACATGTTACATCTCCTAGATGTGTACAGACATTTGTATTTATATAGAACAAAAATCAGAATAGCTATTTGTTTCCATCTAGCTAAAAAGCCTAGATTATCCAGATGTTAATGTTGCATTCATTGCATGGATCACAGATTGCATTTCTTGGATCTATTCTCAGCAAGACATTTCTTTACAAAGATCACCTAAAGCTCACTCAACCAGAGCCATGGTCACTTCACCTGCTTTTTGGTCAGAACCTGTATTGATATTTGCGCAGCAGCCACGTGATCCACTGCTGTCATACCTTTGTTTATTACTAATTGAATCTAATGACCAGAAGTAGAGATATCTTTGGCTGTGAGGTTGTTTGGAGTATCTTTCCATGAGGGCCACTCTGGACTAATGTTGGTGGGGACTTTCCCATTTATTGAGGAAGAATGAAAGACATTGCATTAAAGTTTGTGTAGTCACAACTAGCCATCTGTGTTGTCCATTTTCTTTCAACTCCCCTCCCATCCACCTCCCTTCCAAAAAATCATCTGAAGGAACCTGTTGGATTATTTATCAGAACTTATAGTTCCGAATTTGAGTCCTGTTCTTTCACCTGTCCGTTTCTCTAATTTATGGGAATTTTATGACAAACTCTGATGTAGAGGATGGACTAGGGCATTATGGGTAGAGGGAGGAGCTCGAGAGTTGGATCCAAAGTCTAAAGTTTGTGGCAGAGTCAGATCAGAGAATCAGATCTGCAACCCATTTGTTGAAGGAATGAGAATGGACAGCACAGATGCCTGGTTGTGGTAACTTTCAATTTCAGATTTTGTATTCCTTCCAAATTAGACCTTGCACTTAAAGCTATAGAAACATGCCTTTAATTGGCCAGTACTCCGAAGAATAATTGATTCTATGAAATGAAAAAATGCTGCAATTTAAACATTGGGAATGACTATTGGTACTTTTTATTTGTAGAACGTCAAATGATAATGAAGGACAGCAAGTTCTGGAGAAGCCACCTGAGGACAGGCTTCGATATCTTTGCAGCAGTTTAGAAGGTACGTTTTTTGTTATAGTTTCAGAAATGCGCTAACATTTGTAGGTATCCTTGTTAAAAGAATGAGGTGGAAGATTAAATAAGGTATCCTTTGTTAAAAGAATGAGGTGGAAGATTAAATAAGGAATTGTTTGAGGCCTATGTAGCGCTGAGCAGTTGTAGTGAATCCTTGTGTGGGTGTAAGGTATACATGTATAATACGTGTGTACTTTGAGGGAGTGGTGTTTACTGAGGAGAGGCACTTTATGCATCAAATCTTAAGGGTGTTTCTTGGGGTTTTCTCCTTATGGTTCTCTAGGTGACTTGACTTCACCCCCCCATTTATACACATCTGATCTTTGTTTCTAAAGAATTGCTTTATTGATGAGGATGAAACTAAAACAGTCTGCCGTCCCTCCTTTATTGGAACAGTTTTAGAATATTTTTTTCTAGCCTGTATATGGATACCAGCTCCTAAGAAGCCAGAAAAGTTTTATATGGAGGTAGTATGCGGTTAATTCAAAGCTATTAATATAGGGACAAAAGTATAGTTGTGTAAACAAAGTTAACATAACAGTAGATTTTCTAGTAGATCACTGTTGCAGTCGCCCAAGCCATTTGTCTAATCCAGCCTAGGATATGACCACCAAGACAGCTCATTAAAGCTTTAGGGTACCTTACATCCACCGTAACTGCTGAGTACCTCAAGTTGCATTCTTGCCTCAAGAAGGGAGGCTGGAGTCCTGAAAGTTAAACACTGCGAGAGGGAAATGGGGACATGTATATACTTTTATATATAAACATCCACACCCTGGCAAAATACAGCAAAAAAAGGAATGGCTGTAGGGGACTGCTAATCACAACATATACTTTTATGGTAAATTTACTTGTACAGATGTATTGTGATCAACATTTAGACCACTGTTGTAAAAGCTTGAGCTATGTGCGTGGATTATCAAAGCTTAATATTTAGGTAGGAGTTCAGGCATCCAGAAACACTGGAGAGTTGTCCCAGAAAAGCCTGTGTTTGACCTGGAAAAGGAATCCAGTTTGTAATGCTTTTGTGTGGGGGGGGGGGGGAGAAGCCTGTATATACAGAGGACCAAGTGTTACATCTGGAATGCTTAATCCCCCTTTTCAACAAACTACAGAAGAACCAAACCCTGGTAGAATGGGTCCTAACCGTCCCTGGAAGTGACTTGTGTTAATAGCAGAAAGAAATGAACACACTAAATTATCTGCTTTGACACTGGTTGTCCTTTTTTTCCCTACCTTTATAGGAAACTGGTAGCTGATCTGCCTTCTATAGGGGTTTAGTTTGCCAGAGTAGTATCTGAGCGGCTTGTGGACAGAGGATGCAATCTTCTTTTTTCCTTTTTAATAGTTTAGCTGAAAATAAACTCTGAAACCACTTTATGTATAAAAGATGGATTTATTAAAGAAGCAATGTCTTTTTGGAAAATTAAAGCCGATTGACTCACCCTAGGAGCTTGTAATTTAGATATTTTTCTTGCAGAAGTTAGAGCAATGAGTAACATTGATGAGCTGGTTCAAATAGAAGTGTTTTTCAAACATAACTTCTTGACTTGAGTGCAGGAAACAAGGGGGGAATCTGAGGGCAGACTAGCAGAAATGGCCAAATGATTCTTTACAGAAGAGCAGGAAAAGCCAGAGGATAACTCAAGCTAGAATCAGAGGCAGCCAGATCGTGGAAGGCTCCTGATTCTTAGTGGCATCATCTAGAAAATCTTTTACACCCTGATTTTCTAGAAACATTTTTTTCACATCCTTTAATACCTACTGCATGCCTCCAGAGAAAATAAAATGTGCCTAAAAGATATCAATTTTTTTCTTCCATGCAGTCAGTTGGTGTCTTCAGGTTAGGATATATCAAACAAACCCATGGCCATTTTTGAAAGAAGGTGAGAATCACTTGCCTGGGCCAAAGTCAGTACTACTATCTTTGGAGATGGAACCCATGTTAGGTTCATAGATTAGTACTAGGCTAACTGCCCTTGCAAGCCATTTTAAGCCTATCCAATTATCCCTTGAGACTCAAACCTTGCACCTTGTGTTTGTAAGGCAAACACCTTAACCATTAGGCCACCCTCCCAAAGGCGTAGTGGAACATGCCAGTCCATGGGAATGAGAGCATTTGTCTTCCAGGCCCATTTCCAAGGAATCTTGGGACAGAATGCATTTGACTGTTTTGATGGGAGGCAGATGTCTGTTTTGAGGCGTTCTTCACAGTTGGATCAATTCCTGGAAGACTCCCTGGGTGTTTTCCATCTGTGAGGGTTTGTCCTTGGTCAAGCTCTTGTTTGCTAAAATGGTTCTGTGATATATGAAGTCTAAAGGGGCAAACTGAGATGAGTTGATAACTTCAGGGCAATTGCCGCAAGTGTGTTTAGGGGATGAGATATGGTGCCCCTTTATGTACCGCATCACTGTGCTGTTGGCTGTGATTGAATTGCAAAGGTTTTTGACCAGAGATGGCTGTGTATGTAAAGCATTGTTTACTGCCAAAATCTGTTGATATTTTGTACTTTTTTTTTTTTCTGTCCTGGCTGTTACAGACGTTGCACTCTTGCACCTTTTTTGATGTAGCTTCCTAAGCAAAGTTTGTAGCATATCAGTCTTCTGAGAGGCTAAGGAGGCTGAAGGGAGAATGGAAGAACTGATTTGATAGGAAACTAGTCTACTTGTCCAAAGTAACCCTATTTTGACAAACCCCAGTATTGGAATTTGAAAAGGTAAAGGGTATTGAAGCCGAATGCAGACTGGCCTTTGGTACTCTTGAATCCTTATACGAAGTCTGGCTAAGCGATTCATGATAAAGGCCATAAGGCTGAGAATCTTGGTAAATGTTCAAGTTATGCTTGAAACGTTTGGGAAGATTTCCTTGTGCAGTTCTCTGTCCAGTGGAAGAAAAAGCTCCATTAGAGATGAATCCAGAAGACATCCCAGACTGAGCAGGAGTTTCGACACATTAGGGAGTCCTGACAATTGGGAAACAAGTTTGCAAAATTAAGATGCAATTGTCCTTGAAGCCTGCAGTAAACAATTGCTGGAGCTAGGCACTTATAGATATCCTTGAAGGTGATAGACCAGAGGATAACTTGGAGAACTGATTATGGATAATGTGAGCCTCACACTAAAAATCTTAAATCTTCTTTTTAAAAAAAAAAAAAAAAAAAAGACATACTTGTCTGAACTGTGGGTACAAGCTGTATGATGCCCTGAAGTAACATTTGCTAAAAAATGAGAAGGAAGAGGGACATCTGGTTTGCAGGATGGAGCGGAATCCCCTGGAGTGGTGCAAGGGATTCCTGTACCCTTTTAGGACAAATCTTAAAACTCACTCGTCTGAGAATACGGCACCACTGACTAAGATGGCAGCCTAGGATGGAGGGATTTGTGGGATTGCCATGGAGGAAAAGGAGGAAGGTAGTCTAAAAAGGCAAAATAACTATTTGTTTCTGGATTTGGGAGGGATCCTCCATTCATTTTAGCCTGCTTTTTAAAATTCTGCTTAGAGCTTTGCTGAGATTGCGTACTCTGCTTCCTGGAAGACTTGATTAGGTTGGCTGAGGATTTGATTGCTGTAGTCCGATCTTGATTCCTTGGCTTCCCTGGCTCTGCCCTGGAATCATCACCTGGTAAAAGGAATAGGGACGTCTACCCCCAGAAGTCTTCAAATTCTTTTGATTCAGAGAATGACCATGAGGAATCCACCTTTGACTAAGGTTTAGCTGTTGCTCCATATGGGAATTCAGAGACTGGAGAAACCTAGCTTCATTTTACCCCCCCCACACACACACACACACACACACACACACACACACACACACACAAGGACACGTCTTTTGAGACCCTGCACACCCTGAGGGAATACTTCAAATGGGAAGCTCAGGATTATCCTCAGTCAAGGAGGGAGGGTATGGGAATTCCTAAAACCTCAGAGCATAAACCTCTTGCCATTCCTCCAGTCTGAGGTAATGGACAATGTCTTGGACTCTTCCTTGTAGCGAGACTCCCTCCCACCTGTTCCCTCAGAATCTAGACCTTTTAAGAGATTTGGTATCCAGTAGCCAAAGGACAAGAGAGAGCCTTGGACAGGTTTGTGAGGGAAGTTTTAACATCTGTAATCCTTGCTATGAGGATTCTAAATTGGCAGTTCCATATGGTTAAATATCAGGAGACCCTCTTGAACCAGCTGAAGCAAATATTAGGTGTGGATTGAAAATAGGGCCCCCGCTAAGGAAGTGCTGGACGTATGCAACTCCTGTTCTTAAGTTCCTTAAACACTCTTATCTATGGCTATGATGCTTTGGAAGCATGTAGCAGGGCAACAGCAGCAGTTACATGATTAGTTATTAGATGACATGCGTGGCTGAGGGAGCAGTACCTCCAGCATGTAAAAGTATTGTGGATGCTCCCTTGGACAAGGACTACCTGTTTTGGTGCTAAGGCTGAAGCAGTACTTAGATGGAGGATATGGTCAAGTCCATGTAGACTGTCAAGGACTTGGTTTTTTGGTTCAATCACCCCTCTTCAACTCCAGCTATCCTAACAAACACTGGTCCTTTCTGGCTTCCTAGTCTAAACCAAGACATTGTGGATCTAGAAAGGACAGGAAGCAAAGGCAGCACCAGTGGCTTAAACTGTGGCAACTTGACTAATAGGCCTTTGGGATCCTGTCAGCATGGTCCCAGCAGGGTGCTAGCATGACTTTCTCAAACTCCTCCCATTCCCTCAAGTACCACCCCAGCCTCCACCCCACTACCCTCAAGTCCCACATTGACGAAAGAAAAGAAGAAAAAAAATGTTGGGGACACATGCCAGGGATCAGTGGGTATTAAAGTTCGTAGAGTCAGAGTGGTTACAAACTTTGGTACAAGCAGTATCCAGCTTGCTTAATTTTCCCAGACACTCCCCAAATCAAAAGACAGGGGCCAAAAGACATTCACCTAGTGTGTACCCAAGATTCTGTTGAATCAGTACATAAAAGATTAGAGACTGATTTTACTTGAGGCTGATGTTAATCGTGTTTCACTGTTGCAGTCATTACACTTGGGTTATCCTGCTGGCAGGCTACCCGCAGTCTGCCTGAATTCCAAAGTCCTGGTCTGGCGTCGGTTGCTGTCGCCTCTTCCCTGATGTCAGTGTGCCAGGGGTATACAAGATGCAGCTGAAGCCATTTTCTTCAGTCTGTCTTGCCGCGCATTGCACAAAGCAAAAGCAGTTAGCAAGTGCTGGTCGGCAGACTCCTGAAATTTTAGAAATTGAATTTCAGATCCAAAGTAGTCAATAAAGCTAAGTACCCCGCTGGGGAAACTTTTTCTTGCTCCAGACCGATGTCCGTAAAAGATAATTGTATTTCTTGTGGGAAGCAAATACCTCATAAGGATTTTCATTCTTACTGTATTCCTTGCCTAGGCCCTGACCACGATGTTGCTAGTTGTAGGTTTTGTGCTAGATTCAACCAACGCACTATTAAGCATCTGTTAGATTTTGCTTTACATTACTTTGGCCGAAGGTTTAACTACATAATGCCTTCGGAACAACCGACCGGAGTTCATAAAGCGCAAGGACAAAGAAAAGGACAGGCATCTGAGGTCCAAAACTGATGAAGCCTCTTCTAGGCCAGTCGCCGGTTTGCTGGTTCTCAGGCATTTTCGCAGCCCCTGACACCCGCTACCTCAGAGCCACAGGCCACCTCTGACTCCCACGTGGAGAAAACTAGGCCTCTGGAAACTCAAGGTATTGGGCCTACGGAAAGTATTCCCTCAGATGGGTCCGGAGCTGATGAGCAGGCATCTGCTTCTCAGGGTGTTTTCAGACCTACACAGCTTACTATCAAGACCACTTCAGCAGCCAAGGCAAAGTCTAAAACACCTTTAAAGACACGCAAACAAGTACAGCATTCTCCTGGACAGTCTTCCATGCCAAAGAAACAGATGCTTAAAATGGCCGAGGACCTAATTACTTTGATCAGGGGTTCCCATCCCCCTCCTGATAAAAGGCTTAGGCAAGACACTAACTGACTCCTCTGACCAGGTTTCTATTTCTTCTGATTCCTCTTCAGAACAGGGATATTCTCTTCCTCCCTGTGAGGAGACTGATGCTGAAGAATCTATTCTTTTAGCCTCTCCTCCTGAGGACTACTCTTTTTTTTTTTTTTTTTTTTTGGGGGGACTCTGCACACCATGAGGGAGCATTTCCATTGGGAGAGCCAGGATTATTCAGAAGACAAGAAAAGGCTCTGAGACTTTCTTTTATTGCCTCAGCACATGTCTCTTGTTATCCCCCCTGTGCTTGATATTGTTGATGTATTTTCTGAGTCCGGTTGGTCTCCTGATTCTTTACCCCCTGCACCAGTTAGTCAGATAGGTAATACAGGGTTCCAGATTCACACAAATTTCTTTATAAAAACCCTGTTGCTGATCCAGAAACAATTCCTCAGGGTCCCAAAGGGTTCAAGGCTTCCACTGCAAAAAACCCTGTTCTCTCTGATAGGGATTCTAGAGCACTGGACAGATGGAGGAAAAAAGTTTACACCTCTGCTACCTTAGCTGTAAGGGCTTTAAACTGCCAGTTTCACATGCTTAAATATCAACAATAACTAATGTCTTTGCTAAAACAGAAAATGCTTACAAGCTCTGAATGTCCTGAAAACAAGGAAATGCAGGATTTATTGCATCCAGCTGAACAAGTGGAAAAGCATACTTTACAATGTGGTTTTGATTCATTAGAGGCTTCTTGCAGAGTCGCAGTTACAGGTTCTGTCATTCAAAGTCAAGCTTGGTTAAAAGAACAAAGTTTACCTGATCATGTTAGAGCAAAATTATTGGATGCCCCACTACAGCATGATACTTTGTTTGGTGTTAAGGCAGAAGAAGTGTTAAAGAAAATGGAGGATAAAGCAAAATCAATGCAGACAAAGGATTTCTTACAGGTTTAGCCACCCAGATTTAGCCGGAACTGGCCTTCTAAAAATTGGTCCTTTCCAGTGTCAGGCCACAAAGAGGCAGATACAGATGCCCAAGAGGCAGGTCTCAGCCCCAAGGCTCATACAGACCTAAACAAGGGGGTGCTTCAGGCCCCAAAGGCGGAGAAGACAAATCACAACCTTATAGGAAACTGTCCCAATGACTTTCCACTACCAATGCCAAGCACTTACCTTTTCGCAGCACCCTTAGGGGAAAACTAGCACTTTTCTCACAAAATTGGTACACGATCACCCAGGGCAAATGGGTACTGAATATTGTTTATCAGGGTTACAGGTTCCACTTTCACACCCTACCAAAGCCAAAAGGTATGCCAGACCTGCCACACAATCAATGGGCAGATGCACATAAACAAATTTCTGCTCTCATGGACATGAAGGCTATTCAGAAAGTACCACAGCAAGAGCAGGGGCAAGAATTTTACTCAAGACTTTTCTTGGTACCCAGAAAGGACAAAGCCTGGAGACCAATACTGGACCCGTCTCCTCTAAGTACTTTACTGTATGTTCCAAAATTCAAAATGTTGACACTGCAGGAGCTTCTACCCATGCTGGGCAAGAAGGCTTGGCTAGTTAATTTGGACCTCAGAGGCGTACGTGCATGTCCCAATCGGACTATCTTGCAGAAGATGCCTCAGATTCATAGCTGGCTCAATGCATTACCAATTCTCTGCACTGCCCTTAGGCTTATGTACTGCGCCGAGGATCTTAACAAAATGCCTGGCACCAGTAATTGCATTTTGCAGACAAAAAGGAATTCAGATATATCCCTATTTGGACGACAGCCTTATTCAAGCAGAGAGCAAGGACATTCTACTAAAACATCTGGCATTTGTAGACAGGTTACTAATTTGCATAGGGTGCACAGTAAACGAAAAGAAATCAAAACTAGTGCCCTCTCAAGGGATAATATTCCTGAGTGCAAGCTTAAATACAACTGCCCAGATGGCTTATCTCACGCCAGACAAAGGCAACTGAATCATTTCTTTCAGATGATGGCAACAAAGACCCATCTACCTAAAAGAAAAATTCTGCAGGCTTTGGGCTTCATGGCATCCTGCTAATTCCATACACAAGACTGCATATGAGGAAGCTACAATGGTATCTAAAAAGTGTTTGGACTCTACATTGCCACAGCCTGGAAGCAATAACTCTCATTCCCTGCCTGCAGCAAGTTTCGATAGTGGGCACTGGCCTGTCACCCCAACAAGGGACAGCCTTTCACTTTACCCACAGCCAGGCAGACACTAACAGATGCATCGGATTATGCCTGGGGGGGGGGCACACATGGCAGGAAAATGTATTCAGGACACGTGGCCCGCAGACTAAATGCATCTTCATATCAATCAAAAAGAGATGCCAGCTGTACAGAATGCCCTGACTGCCTTCAAGGATCTACAACATCCAGGACAACTACTACTAAAGACGGACAATACTACGGTTATGTGGTACATAAGCATGGGGGCACACATTCCTATCCCCTCTGCAGGCAAGCCATTACTTTGTGGAACACAGCACTGACCTACCAAGTAACATATACAGGCACAATTCCTGCCAGGAAAAAAATACTCTGGCAGACTAAGCAGAAACCTCATGAACCCTCACGAGTGGAAACTAAATCCACAGGTCTTCAGCATAAGGAAATGGGGATGCCCAGACATCGTTTTGCCTCCCCTCAACTGCCATCTACAGAAATTCTGCACAAGGACTTATCACTCAAGCATGGAAAGTGGATGCTCTATCATTCAGCTGGAAAACCGTAACAGTTTATACCTTTCCACCACTGCCTCTCCTTCCCGAGGTGCTCCTAAAAGTCAGACCAGAGAAGCCAAAAATGACTGTCCCAGACTGGCCACGCCAGCACTGGTACCCAATCCTAAAGAGCTTGTCTCAAGGCCCAGCCTAGACCTTACCTCAAATTCCTCATCATCTGACTCAACAAAACAATCCGATCCTGCACAGCCAGCTCAGAACCTTAAATCTGGCTGCATGGCAGATAATATAGCCACTCAGAACACACCTCTCTCTAAAGCTGTTATGGATGTCATTTTGCAAGCCAGTAGGCCCAGCACCAGGAAATCTTAGAGATTCTGTGCTTGGAACCAGGCACAAGGACTTGAACCACTTGTTCCAAATATTCCTCAGATTTTACAATAGCTGAGATGCTGGACAAAGGCCTATCGTTCTCATCAATTCAGATCCATGCCTCTGCCATTTCAGCTCATTACAATACAGAACCTCCTATTTTCTCTCCTCCACTGCTAAGACAGTACCTCAGAGGGGCAAAAAAGACCCCCAAGGAGAGCACCGATACCTACATGGGACCTCAACTTTGTCTTAGAAAAGCTCACACTGCCTCCTTTTGAGCCAGCCAATACAGTTGATAGAAAATTCTTATCCTGGAAAACTGCTCTGCTCCTAGCAATAACTTCAGCAAGAAGAGTTTTGAGTTGCAGGCATTAATGGCAGTGGAACCTTTTATCATTTTTCATCCGGACAGGGTTTTTTTAAAGACAAACCCAACATTTATGGCAAAGGTAGTATCCAGTGTGGCTCTTATCCAAGCCATTCATTTGCCAACTTTTTATCCAAATCCCCAGAATAAAGGGGAGAGACTTCTGCACTCTTTGGACATGCACAGGCAGCTACGCTTCTACTTGGACAAAACAAAAGCTTTCAGAAAAACTGAGCAACTGTAGCATATGCTGCAGGATCACAAGGAATGGCCATCTCAAAGTAGACTATTTCAAAATGGATAGGACACTATTAGTTTCTGCTATGCACAGCATGGCAGGCCAGTGCCTAAAAATATTAGGCCACATTCTACCGGGGCAGCAGCCACTTACAACAGCCTTTCTCAGTGGAGTACCAACCAAGGAAATTTTGGAGGCTGCAACTTGGAGTTGAGTGCACACTCTTACCAAGCATTATCACTTACCTCTTTACTCTAAATCCAGAGCAGGCTTTGCCACTGCAGTTCTGCAGGGCCTCATAGCCACTCCTAATTCTATTTAGACCTAGCCGCCCTGTCTCAGCTTTGGGATTCAACCCAAGTGTAATGACTGCAACAGTGAAACATGATGAACATAGTATAGTTGTGTACCTACCATAAATGTAGATGTTAGTGTATTCACTGTTGCAGTCCAGGTTACCCATCCACCCATCCTCCATCCCCCTTTCTTTGCTGGGACTTATCTATACTTCTCTATCCTATACAACCCAACCTATGTGGTGTATTTGCTTGTAGATGAAGGTATTGTTTTATTGTTTGTTTTTTATAAGCAATATATATTGCCTACCATCTTGGGGGCACCTGACATCTGGGGCAAGAAAAGAAAATGGCGTCTGCTGCATCTTAAATACCCCTGGCGCACGGTCGGGGAAGAGGCGACTGCAACTGATGCTGGACCAGGACTTTGGAATTCAGGCAAACTGTGGGTAGCCTGCCAGCAGGATAACCCGACTGTAATGACTGCAACAGTGAATACACTCTAACATCTACATTTATGGTACATACACAACTGTACTTTCTTAGTGTTTCCCTGATGTCCTTCATGGATGCATCTGCAGTCATAACAACTGGGTTGTCCTGTCCGGGTCCGGCTTCGGCTGATGTCGCACTTCACCCGACGTCATCTCTGTTGGTCTTCGGGTATAAAGGCATCAGCCGACGCCATTTTCCCCAGTCTTTCTTGCCGCGTGGCGCCCGAAGCAGAAGCTGTTCGCAAGTGCTGGTCGGTCGGATCCAGAGATTACTTCTACCGAATACTACTTCGAAGACTTCTAAAGCTAAGTACCCCGTTGGGGACTCTTTCTTGCCTCAGCCGATGTCAGAAAAAGTTAATAATTGTTTAACCTGTGGGAAACAAATACCTCATAAAGATTTCCACTCTTATTGTCTGCCTTGTTTAGGCCCAGCCCACGATGTAGCAGCCTGTTCGGCCTGTGCTTCTTTCAACCGGCCTAACGCTTAGGCGCGGTCGGAGTTTGCTGAACAGTTTTTCGGTTCTGATTTTGCGTACATTATGCCGTCGGATCCTCCGACTACCCAAACTGCCAAAAAACGCAAAGATAAAGACCGACACTCGCGGTCCGTGGTTTCGGCTGAAACCATGGTTAAGCAAACCGCGAGTGTCTCTGTTTCGGCCGAAACCGAGAAAACTGATCAAAGTACAGCTGAATTTGTCTCTACAACTGAGGCCCCTGCTACCACTCTTGAATCGGCCTCAGAAATTTTATCCACTACGGTGGTTGCTACTGACTTATCAGACACCATTCCCTTGGATGTCTCTACCCCAGCACGTGGTGCTGCTAGGCCTCCAGCAGTCATGTCCATTAAGGCCTTTGCCAGGGCTAAAGCAGCCAAAACTATTAAAACAGTGCCTGTTAAACCCCCTACAACCAGGCCCTCCTCTAGTTCTCAAATGCTTACTCTGGCAGAAGATTTAATTTCATTAATTAGGGGATCTCAATCTCACCCAGACAGGGCCTCTCAGCCCCTAGAGAAGAGACCTAGGGCAGAGCCCCCTGAGCCAGTGTCCTCTGATTCTGCCGATGAATCATACATAACTGACCAGCCAGAGGCTCCTTTCTCCAATTTTGAAGACTCAGATGCTGAAGAATCCATTCCAGCTGCTTCCCCACCAGAAGAATTCTCCTTCGGGGAAACCTTACATGCCATGCGAGAGCAGTTCCAATGGCAGCAACAGGATTTTTCAGACTCCAGAAAAAGACTTAGGACCTTTCTGCACCTTCCACAGCACAGGCCCTTAGCTATACCTCCTGTTCTCTCTGTGGTGGATGATGCCTTCAATGATGTCTGCTCTGCACCAGACTCTTTACCTCCAGCCCCTGCCAAACCAGACAGATTTTACAGGGTACCAGACACTCATCACCACCTTTACAAGGCCCCACTTGCAGACCCCGAAACTATATCCCAGGGTCCCAAGGCAGTAGCCGCGACCATAGCTAAAAACCCTATTCCTTCTGAAAGGGAAGCAGGGTCATTAGACAGATGGGGCAAAAAGGTCTACACCTCAGCTACTCTCTCAGCTAGAGCTTTAAACTGTCAGTTTCACATGATACAATACCAAGAGTTTATGCTTGATCAGTTAACAAAAAAGCTATCCACTGATGAATCTCTTGATAAGAAATATGTATTAGAAATGGTAAATAACATACAACAGGTTAGTAACCATTCCTTAAAATGTGGCTATGATGCACTGGAGGCTTCATTTAGATCAGCCATGACTGGCACAGTGATAAGAAGGCATGCATGGCTAAAGGAGCAAGCTTTACGGATCATGTTAAAGCTAAGTTACTAGATGCTCCTATGGATAAGACAAGTTTGTTTGGTACACCTGCCCAGCAGGTTATGAAGAAAATGGAAGAAAAGGCAAAATCTGTTCAAACGGTTAAAGATTTCTTGCAGGTTCAACCCCCAAGGTTTAGCAGGAACTGGCCTGCCAAAAATTGGTCCTTTCCTGACTCCACAAGATCCCAAAGGGGCAGGAATAGACGTTCCAGAGGCAGAAACCAATCCAGAGGAGGTGCCTACAGAGGACGACAGTGGCAAGGTAACAACAGAGGCACAGACACAACCACTGCCACTACAACTACACAACCACAGTGACTTAACCCTAAATCCGCCTACCAGGGAACAAATAGCAGCTCCATTAGGCGGCAAGTTAACCTTATTTTCAAAGAACTGGCACTATATCACAAAAGACAAGTGGATTTTACAAACCATAGATCAAGGTTACCGGTTCCACTTCCACACTTTACCAGTCAAAAGAGGAATGCCAAATCTACCTCCAAATCAAGAAACAGAGGCTCTACAACAGATAATGCAGTTAGCAAACATGAGAGCTGTGGAAAGAGTGCCAACAGCAGAGCAAGGAAAGGGGTTCTACTCCAGACTATTCCTAGTTCCAAGAAAGGAAAGGTTGGAGACCTATTCTCGACCTGTCCACCTTAAATACATACATCATTGTCCCAAAATTCAAAATGCTGACCTTACAGCAACTTCTTCCCATGCTGGGCAAGGAGTGTTGGCTGGTAACTCTAGATCTCAAGGAGGCATACCTGCACGTCCCCATTCGACCAATCTGCAGAAGATACCTCAGATTTCTTGCAGGATCAGAGCACTATCAATTCTCAGCATTGCCCTTTGGCTTATCTACTGCGCCCAGAGTGTTCACAAAATGCCTGGCATCAGTAATCGCCCATTGCAGACTACAGGGAATTCAAATTTACCCATACCTGGACGACTGCCTGCTACAAGGGGACAACAAAAGCAAGCTGACAACAGATTTACAAAGGGTCATTTACTTGCTACAAGCACTGGGATACACAGTCAATTTACAAAAGTCAAGGCTGATACCATCCCAAACAAGGACATTCTTGGGCGCGGAATTGGACACAGTAAAACAAATGGCATTCCTAACTACAGAAAAACAAAAAGAACTCCCTCTTTACTTCTTGGCACTAACAAAACGGAACAAGTTAACAGCAAGAAAAGTACTGCAGGCCTTGGGCTTCATGGCATCATGCATAATCTTGGTCCCACTTGCCAGACTACATATGAGAACTACAGTGGTACCTAAAGAATTTATGGTCCCAACGCAGACACAGCCTAGAAACAGAAATTCCACTAATTCCATGCTTAAAACAGGAGTTCCTATGGTGGGCTCAGGCATGCCAGTCAAACCCAGGGCTACCCTTTCGCAGATGTCAAGCAAGCCAGACCATCACAACAGACGCTTCAGACCTAGGATGGGGGGCCCACATGCTGGACAAATGTGTGCAAGGATTGTGGACGCAGGATCAACTCCACCTGCACATCAACCTAAAAGAAATGCTGGCAGTAAAACTGGCAATCCAAAAGTTCAGACCATTTCTCAAAGAGGGCCAGTTGATAAGGACAGACAACACCACAGTCATGTGGTACATCAACAAACAAGGAGGCACTCATTCATACCCCCTATGCAGAATGACTTTGGAGCTGTGGAACCTGGCACTCAGCTACAACATCCAGTTACAGGCAATATTTGTACCGGGAAAAGAAAATACTCTAGCAGACATATTAAGCAGAACCACATCGGATGCCCACGAATGGATGCTGCACCCGGACATCTTCAAGACCATCTCAAAGAAATGGGGAATGCCTCAGATCTATTCGCATCACCTCTCAATCACCAGCTCAAGAAATTCTGCACAAGGTCTTTCCACCCACTAGCATGGAAAGTGGATTCGCTCTCCTTCAGCTGGAAAGGCCTAACAGCATATGCATTCCCACCTCTTCCCTTGATACACAAGGTATTACTAAAAATCAAGGAAGAACGTCCAAGGATAATCCTGATAGCTCCAAACTGGCCAAGACAACACTGGTACCCACTGCTGAGGAGCATGTCTCGGAACAATATGTGGACAATACCCCTGATGCCTTTGATGTTAACTCAGAACAACTACAGCATCATGCATCCAAACCTAAAAACGTTGCAACTGACTGCATGGAACATCACATAGCAGCAGCTAATCCAGAACTTTCCCAAAGAGTTAAAGACATTATTCTTGAAGCACGCAGCCCTTCAACAAGAAGGAACTATGCTGGAAAATGGAAAAGGTTTGTCATTTGGAGTACTGAAAGAGGAAAAGATGTGTCAAACATAGATATGCCTAACATTCTGGAGTATCTGGCCGAACTTCTACATTCAGGCCTGTCCTACTCCTCCATCAAGATACATGCATCAGCTATTTCAGCAGAATACAGCTTTGATCCACCTGTTTTCTCACCCTTTACTCAGGCAGTTCCTCAGAGGAATCAAGAATGTAAAACCTCCAAGGAAACCACCATTACCAGCTTGGGACTTAAACTTTGTGCTAGAAAAGTTGACACTATCACCCTTTGAACCAGCAGCAACAGCAGACCTACAACACCTGTCATGGAAAACTGCTTTCCTACTGGCAATTACTTCAGCAAGGAGGGTTTCCGGAACTACAGGCCTTAATGGCAGTGCAACCCTTCCTAATCTTCCACCAAGATAGTGTCCATGAGGACTAATCCTACATTTATGCCTAAGGTGGTATCCAGAGTGTCTTTAAACCAGGCAATCCACCTACCTACCTTCTTTCCCAACCCACAAAACAGAGGGGAAAGAATACTGCATACCTTGGATGTACATAGACAGCTACGCTACTACTTGGACAGAACAAAAGTAGCAGAAAGACTGACCAACTTTTGTAGCCTATGCAACAGGAAGGGAAGGAAAAGCTATTTCCAAACAGACAATCTCCAAATGGATAGGAAATTGCATACGATTCTGTTACTCCTTCCATGGAAAACCAATTCCACAGAACATAAGACCTCATTCTACAAGGGCAACAGCCACTACCACAGCCTTCTTACGAGGAGTGGCAACCAAAGACATTATTGAGGCGGCTACTTGGACCTCCGTGCATACATTTGCCAAGCATTATAATTTGCCTCTATATTCCAGATCCCGAGCAGGGTTTGCCACTGCTGTACTGCAATGGATCCTAAACACACCATAATCTAGTTTTATCCTCCTCCCCTAGTTGGCTATGGTATTCTACCCAGTTGTTATGACTGCAGATGCATCCATGAAGGACATAGTACAGTTTTGTACCTACCATAAATGTAGATGTCCGAACTGGATAGCATCTGCAGTCAGGATTACCCTCCCTCCTTCCCCTCTGTGGTACTCCTAGGGTGTTTACCCTCCTAATAGCTAGCTGGTGGGGGGGAGTCTTTTATGGTGTATTTGTTTGTATATATGTACATACATGCTTATTTTTGTGTTTACCTCTATCTTTTTGGAAACATTGGCATCTATCCAAATTTTAGCCTTCAAGAGGGCTACTGGCATCTGGGGCAAGAAACACTGAGGAAAATGGCGTCGGCTGATGCCTTTATACCCGAAGACCAACAGAGATGACGTCGGGTGAAGTGCGACATCAGCCGAAGCCGGACCCGGACTTTGGAATCCGGCCGACTGAAGGGCTGCCTAACGACAGGACAACCCAGTTGTTATGACTGCAGATGCTATCCAGTTCGGACATCTACATTTATGGTAGGTACAAAACTGTACTTTGCAGTCATTACATTAGGGTAATCTGCTGGCAGTTTGCCCTCAGTCTGCCTGAGTTCCAAAGTCTTGGGTCCTGTGTCTGTTGCTGTATCCTCTTCCATGACGTCAGGTCGTCAGGGGTATAAAACAAGCAGCCAATGCCATTTTCTTTAGTCTGTCTTGCCCCGCGGTGCCCGAAGCAGAAGCATTTCGCAAGTGCCCGTTGGCCGACTCCTTGAAATATTAGAGTTTGAGTTTCAGAACCAAAATCTTCACTAAAGCCAAGTACCCCGTTGGGGAAACTTTTTTCCTTGCTCCATACCGATGTCAGAAAAAGTTAATTGTATTACTTGTGGGCAGCAAATACCTCATAAGGATTTCCATTTATACTGTATTCTTTGCCTAGGCCCTGGTCACAACGTGCCTGGCTGTCTGTTTTGTGTTAGCGTTAACCAACACACTAAGCATTTGTATAGATGTCCTTCAAGAATGCAACTGCAGTCATAACATGTGGGTTGTCCTGCCTCAGGCAGCCCTCGGTCGGCCGGATTCCAAAGTCTGGGTCCGACGTCGGCTGATGTCGCATTTCTCTGTCAGAGCGGCTGGAGTACATAAGCATCAGCTGACGCCATTTTCTTCAGTCTTTCTTGCCGCGGTGCCCGAAGCAGAAGCAGTTCGCAAGTGCCGGTCAGTCAGCTCCTGTATTCTACGATACCGAAGTCATCGAAAAAAGCTAAGTACCCCGTTGGGGACCTTTTCTTGCCTCAGCCGATGTCAGAAATTACTGAAAAAGTTAACAATTGTCTTTTTTGTGGTAAACAAATACCTCATAAGGATTTCCACTCTTACTGCCTCCCTTGCCTGGGCCCAGATCACGATGTCTCGGCCTGTGTAGCCTGCGCTCGCTTCAACAAGCGCACTCTAAGGCGCCGGGCGGAGTTCGCTGAAGATTTTTTCGGCGATAAATTTGCCTACACCATGCCGTCGGATCTTCCGACATCGCAAACACCCAAAAAGCGAAAAGACCGGGACCGACATCCTCGGCCCGCGTCTACCACCGACTCCACGCCAAAACCTAGCGCGAGTGCTCCGGTTCCCTCTGAGACTGTCTCTCCACCGCTCCGAACCGAAGACACCGCATTACCGACGACTCCGATTCCAGACATAACTCCGCCAGTTATAGACTTTCCTCTGGATACCGAAACCGAGGAAATGCCCGAGACCATTGCTGCAGACAAGGTCACTCCTGCACGTGGAGCTGCCAGGCCTCCTATGGCCATGTCTATTAAGGCCTACACTAGGGCAAAGGCAGCCAGCAAAACTAAGCATATTGCTTCTAAATCCTTACCTCAGCTGACTCCGGAGACACAAATTATGTCCATGGCGGCTGATTAAATTTCCATGATAAGAGGTTCACAGGCCCATCCTGAGAGAGCATCCCAGCCTCCTCCTGATAAAAGGCCCCGGGTTGAACCCTCTGACCCTACTCCTTCAGATGAAGACTGAGGGCTCTGTCCACTCTGATAGCCAGGAAGCGCTCTTCCAGACTTATGAGGACTCTGATGCAGAAGATTCCATCCCTTCGGCCTCCCCTCCTGAGGATATTTCTTTTGGGGAAGTTCTACACACCATGAGGGAACACTTCCAGTGGCAGGGTCAAGAATATTCTGATTCTAGGAAACTCCTTAGGACTTTCCTTAAGAAGCCTCAGCACAGGCCCTTAGCTATTCCTCCTGTACTTGATGTTCTGGATGATTTGTATTCTGACTCTAGTGCTACCCCTGATTCTCTTCCTCCTGCTCCTGCCAAGCCAGACAGGTATTACAGGGTCCCAGAAACTCATTCCCATTTATTCAGGGCCCATTCTGCTGATTTGGAAACTATTTCACAGGGGCCTAAAGGAGTTCCATCCTCCACCTCAAAAAATCCTTTGCCCTCCAACAGGGAAGCAAGGTCATTAGAGAGATGGGGCAAAAAAGGTTTACACATCCACTACCTTATCTATGAGAGCTTTAAATTGCCTTTTTCATATGTTACAATATCAGGATTATCTCTTAGATTTACAAAAAACATTAGCTTCTCCTGATCTTTAGACAGGAAGACTTTGCAGGAAGCTGTACATAACACTCAGCAAGTAAGCAATCACTTCCTGCGGTGTGGATATGATGCACTGGAAGCTTCATGTAGGGCAGCTATGACAGGGGCAGCGATTTGTAGACATGCTTGGTTAAAAGATCAACCTCTACCAGATCATGTAAAAGCAAAACTTCTGGATGCACCTCTGGAAAAGAACAAGCTTTTTGGTGCAAATGCTAAGGATGTGTTAAAGACCATCGAAGAAAAAGCAAAATCAGTTCAGACTGTGAAAGATTTCCTCCAGGTTCAACCCCCCAGATTCAGTAGGAATTGGCCTTCAAAAAACTGGTCCTTTCCTAATCCAGAAAAGTTTCAAAGGGGTAAGAACAGACGTGGCAGAGGAAGAGGCCAATACAGAGGCCCTTACAGGAGACGACAATGGCAGCCAGGAAACCAAAGAAGTGACGCAGGGGTTTCACCTGCCCAACAACCACAAACTCAATGACTTTCCTCTACTACCGCCTACCAGGGAACAACTAGAAGCTCCCTTGGGCGGGAAATTATCTCTGTTTGCAGAAAACTGGCACAGACTGACAAAGGACAAATGGATTTTGGACATTGTAGACCGAGGGTACAGGTTTCATTTTCATACCTTACCAAGAAAACAAGGCATGCCAAACCTACCACAAAATCAAAGGGCAGAGGCTATCAAACAAATCACTCTGCTGTCTCGAATGAAAGCAATAGAAAGAGTTCCACAACAAGAACAGGGGTTTTACTCAAGACTGTTCCTTGTTCCAAGAAAAGAATCTCAATGGAGACCAATACTGGACTTGTCCGCATTAAACACCTTTCTCATAGTACCAAAGTTCAAAATGCTGACTCTACAGCAACTCCTTCCCATGCTGGGCAAGGAGTCGTGGCTGATTACTCTGGACCTCAAGGAGGCATACCTACATGTCCCTATCAGACACTGCTGCAGAAGATGCCTCAGATTTCTTGCAGGGCCAGAGCATTATCAATTCTCAGCATTGCCATTTGGCTTATCTACTACGCCCAGAGTATTTACAAAATGCCTGGCTTCCGTAATTGCTCATTGCAGGCTCCAGGGTATACAAATTTACCCGTACCTGGACGACTGCCTCATACAAGCGGACGACAAATTGATGTTGACAAGAAACCTGGATTATGTCATACGATTACTTCAAGCTCTGGGATACACAGTCAACTTCCAAAAGTCAAGACTGCAGCCATTCCAGCAAATCTTCTTAGGAGCCAAACTAGACACAGCCTCTCAGATGGCTTACCTGACAGAAGACAAGCAAGAGAAGTTAACTCATTACCTCAAAGGTTTAGCAAAACTCACCCAGATGACTGCAAGGAGATTCCTACAGGCCCTGGGTTACATGGCATCTTGTATTCTACTGGTTCCATTAGCAAAACTACACATGCGAAAGCTTCAGTGGTACCTAAAAAGCATTTGGTCTCAACACGGCAACAACTTGGAGACAATCATACCACTCATTCCATGCCTACAAAAGGAATTCCTATGGTGGGCCTCGGTGAGCCAGGAAAACACAGGTATGTCATTCAAAAAACCACAGATAACACAGACCATGACTACAGATGCCTCAGACCTTGGATGGGGGGCGCACATGGAAGGCAGGTGTATACAAGGACAATGGTCTCCAAAGGAAACACATCTGCGTATAAACCAAAAGGAAATGCTGGCAGTAATGCATGCCATCGAGGCTTTTCAACACCAACTCCAGCAAGGCCATTTAATGATACGGACAGACAACACCACTGTGATGTGGTACATAAACAAGCAGGGGGGCACCCACTCTTACCCCCTTTGCAGACTGACAATGCAGCTTTGGGAGAAATCACTGAGCCTAAACCTCCAGTTACAATCCCAGTTTGTTCCAGGAAAAGACAATGTGTTGGCGGACAGCCTAAGCAGGAATTTCACAGATCCACACAAGTGGAGGTTACATCCGAAGGCCTTCAGACAACTCACTTCGACATGGGGCAAGCCAGAAGTGGACCTATTTGCCTCTCACCTCAACCGTCTTCTACCAAAATTTTGCACAAGGACATACCATCCAAAAGCTTGGAAAATAGATGCCCTCTCATTCAACTGGAATTCCCTAGCAATCTATGCATTCCCATCTCTGCCACTGATGACCTCAGTACTACTAAAGATCAAAGCAGAGAAGCCCAAGGGAATCATAATAGCTCCGGATTGGCCAAGACAACACTGGTACCCACTACTACGGAGCATATGTCACACCAGGAGGTGGGCCTTCCCTCAGTGGCCTCTACTTTTGACTCCACAATTTCAAAACACCGCATCCAAACCTTCAGACACTGCAGCTAACAGCTTGGGAGATCCCATAAATAACTTCAGCTTATCTCTCTCTAAGGAAGTTCAGCGGATCCTAACAGAGGCTCGAAGACCATCCACCAGAAAGGTTTACTTAGCAAAGTGGAAAAGATACAGCAATTGGAATACCAGCAAGGGACATGATGCTTCATTGCTGAACATCCCACTTACCTTGGAATATTTGGCAGATATGTTAAAGAACGGCCTCATATTCTTCCATAAAGATACATGCATCTGCTATTTCAGCTAGATGCAACACTGATCCTCCTGTTTTCTCTCACCCCTTACTAAGACAATTCCTCAGGGGAATCAAGAACATTAAGCCACCAAGAAAGGCCCCAGTGCCAGCCTGGGACCTCAATTTTGTCTTAGAAAAACTGACTTTACCTCCTTTTGAGCCAGCAGCTTCAGTCGACTTGCAATTTCTCTCATGGAAGACAGCTTTCCTGTTGGCAGTTACCTCAGCAAGAAGGGTTTCGGAGCTACAGGCCCTAATGGCAATACCACCCTTTATTATTTTCCACAGAGACAGGGTTTCATTAAGGACCAACCCTACTTTTATGCCAAAGGGGGTATCTAGGGTTTCTCTAAATCAAGCCATTTATCTGCCTGCTTTCTTCCCCAATCCTGAGAATAAGGGGGAAAGACTTTTGCATACCTTGGACATTCACAGACAACTTCGATACTACCTGGTCAGAACCAAGGCCCTAATGGCAATACCACCCTTTATTATTTTCCACAGAGACAGGGTTTCATTAAGGACCAACCCTACTTTTATGCCAAAGGTGGTATCTAGGGTTTCTCTAAATCAAGCCATTTATCTGCCTGCTTTCTTCCCCAGTCCTGAGAATAAGGGGGAAAGACTTTTGCATACCTTGGACATTCACAGACAACTTCGATACTACTTGGTCAGAACCAAGGCCAGTAGGAAGTCTGAACAACTTTTTGTAGCTTACGCCCCTGCAGTCCAGGGAAAAGCAATTTCAAAACAGACCATTTCTAAATGGATTGCACATTGCATCAGATTCTGTTATTCCTTTCATGGAAAGACTGTTCCAGCCAATGTCAGACCACATTCCACCAGAGCTGCAGCCACCTCTACAGCATTTTTAAGAGGGGTGCCTACCAAGGACATTTTAGAAGCTGCTACATGGAGCTCCGCGCATACATTCTCCAAACACTACAATCTCCCTCTATATTCCAGATCCAGAGCAGGCTTTGCTTCGGCAGTCCTGCAGGGTTTGATTGCCACACCATCTCTTTCCTAGTGCATACCTCTTCCCCCAGCTAAGCTATGGTATTCTCCCCACATGTTATGACTGCAGTTGCATTCTTGAAGGACATAGTACAGTTTTGTACCTACCATAAGTGTAGATGTCCGATAAACATGCAACTGCAGTTGGATTTTCCCTCCCCCCATACCCCTCTATGCCTAGGGTCCACTCCTATCCCTGTTACTCTTAGCTGGGGATATCTGTTATGGTGTATTTGTTTTATTGCTCATTTATTTGTTTGGAATCCTGTTTTTGTCTTCCAATTTGATTACAGCCTTGCTTGGAGGGCACCTGGCATCTGGGGCAAGAAACACTGAAGAAAATGGCGTCTGCTGATGCTTATGTACTCCAGCCGCTCTGACGTCGGAGAGAAATGTGACATCAGCAGATGTCAGACCCAGACTTTGGAATCCGGCCGACCGAGGGCTGCCTGAGGCAGGACAACCCACATGTTATGACTGCAGTTGCATGTCTGTCTGACATCTACATTTATGGTAGGTACAAAACTGTACTTTTTTTGCCTCAAAGTATTTTGGTAACCGATTTAACTACCCAGAAATGTCTGATAGCAATTAGACTACCGGAGTACATAAACGCAAATAAGATAGAGCGAGAGAGACAGAGGTCCAAAACAGATGACTAAGCTTCTCCGCCAGTTGCCGGTTTGCCGGTACACGGTGAGGTGCTTTCGCAGCCCCTGATACCCGCTACTTTCGAGTCACAGGCCCCTACCGACACCCATATGGAGTCCGGCATGCTGCGAGATACTAAATGCATTGGACCCACGGACGTATCTCCCTCTGGGTCTGGAGCTGCTGAGCAGGCACTGGCTTCTGAGGGTGTATTCAGGCCTCAACATTTTTTATATCAGACTTCTGCCAAACCAAAGACAAAAGCAACTTCTAAAACTAAAAAAAGACGCATGAGCCATGTGCACAGGCCTCTGCCTAAAAAAATAAAGATTACCAAATTGGCTGAAGATCTGTTTACCTTGATCAGGGGTTCCCATCCCCCTCCAGATAAGAGGCCTAGGCAAGAGACTGATTATGAATCTTCAGATCAGGTTTCCATTTCTTCTGATCGGGAATTATCTATACTTTCCTATGAGGATTCTGATGCAGAGGAATCTGCCATCTGCATCACCACCTCAGGATTATTCATTTGGAGAAACCTTTCATACTTTGAGGGAGCTTTTTCACTGGGAGAGTCAAGATTTCTCAATCAGGAATACGGCTCAGGGATTTCCTTCTCCCTCAGCACAGGCCTTTAGCCATACTCCATTTTAGACATTGTGGATGTGTTTTTGGAGTAGAGCCTGACCCCTGACTCCTTACCTCCGGCTCCCAGCAAGCCTGACTGATATTACAGGGTCCCTGACTCGCACATTTTTATTTAGAAACCCTGCTGCTGATGCTGAAACTATTTCACAGGGTCCAAAGTGAGTTAAGGCCTCAACAGCAAAAAGTCCTTCCTCCCCCATGACAGATTCAAGGGCACTGCATAGATGGGTAAGGTTTATACATCTGCAACCTTGGCAGATGGGGCCTTAAGCTGCCAGTTTCAGCAATCTCATAACATGTTGATACTTGAGCATATGAAACAGAAAATGTGAATTTTTGAATGTGCAGAAAATAGAATTGCAGGAATTATTACATGCAGTTGAACAGATTGGAAAGCATACTTTGCAATGTGGTTTTGATTCTTTAGAGGCCTCCTGCGGGGCCACAGTTGCTGGATGTTCATAGTGTTTCACTGTAGCAGTCATTACACTTGGGTTATCCTGCTGGCAGGCGACCCAAGTTCCAAAGCCTTGGTCCGGCGTTGGTTGCTGTCGCCTCTTCCCCGATGTCAGTGCGCCAGGGGTATAAAAGTTGCAACCAACGCCATTTTCTACAGTCTTTCTTGCCGCGTGGTGCCCAAAGCAAAAGCAGTTCGCAAGTGCCGGTCGGCCGACTGCTGAGATTTTCAAAATTGAGTTTCAGAACCGAAGTCTTCAATAAAGCTAAGTACCCTGTTGGGGAAACTTTTTTTCTTGCTCCAGACCGATGTCAGTAAAAGTTGATAATTGTATTTCTTGTGGGAAGCAAATACTTGATAAGGACTTTCACTCTTACTGTATTCCTTGCCTAGGCCCTGACCACGACGTTACTAGTCTTTTTTGTGATAGATTCAATAAATGCACAATTAAACGTCTGTTTGATTTTGCTTTTGCTTTACATTATTTTGACCGATGGTTTAATTACATAATGCCATCGGAACAACCGACCGGAATTTATAAAAAAACGCAAAGACAAAGAAAAGGACAGGCATCAGAGATCCAAAACCGAAGCCTCTTCTAGGCCAGTCGCTGGTTCTCAGTGAGGCGCTTTCGCAGCCCCTGACACCCACTACCTCAGAGCCACAGGCCGTAACAGCCATGTGGAGACAGAGGCCTGTGGAAACTCAAGGTATTAAGCCTATGGAAACTACCTTCGTTTTCAGACCTTCACAGCTTACAATTAAGCCCACTACAGCAGCAAAGGCAAAGTCAAAAACACTATTAAAGACAAGGAAACAAGTACAGCATTCTCCAGAACAGTCAGCCATGCCAAAGAAACTGATGCTTAAAATGGCCGAAGACCTAATTACTTTAATCAGGGGTTCCCATCCCCCTCCTGACAAGAGGCCTAGGTAAGACACTGATTCCTCTGAACAGGTTTCCATTTCCTCTGATTCCTCTTCTAATCAGGGACATTCTCTCCCTCCCTATGAGGACTCTGATGCAGAAGAGTCCATACCTTCAGCCTCTCCGCCTGAGGATTATTCTTTTGGGGAAATCCTGCACTCCATGAGGGAGCATTTCTATTGGGAGAGCCAGGATTATTCAGAATTCAAGAAAAGGCTCAGACTTGCTTTTGCCTCAACACAGGCCCCTGGCTATCACCCCTGTGCTTGATATTGTTGTTTTTTCTGTATCCAGTCTGTCTCCTGATTCTTTACCCCTTGCACCAGTCAAGCCAGACAGGTACTACAGAGTCCCTGACTCTCATAAATTTTTTTACAAAAACCCACGTGCCGACCCAGAAACTATTTCTCAGGGTCCTAAAGGGGTTAAGGCATCCATTACTAAAAATACTGTTCCCTCGGATAGGGATTCCAGAGCTCTGGACAGATGGGGGGGGGTTACACTTCTGCTACTCTAGCTGTAAGGGCTTTAAACTGTCAGTTTCACATGCTTTAATACCAACCATACCTCATGTCATTAAAACAGAAAATGGTTTCAAATACAGAAGGTCCTGACAGTAAGGAAATGCAGGATTTATTGCATGCAGTTGAACAAGTGGGTAAGTATACTCTGCAATGTGGTTTTGATTCATTAGAGACTTCTTGTAGAGCCATAGTTACAGGCTCTGTTCGAAGGCATGCTTGGTTGAAAGAACATAGTTTACCTGACAATGTTAAAGTAAAATTATTGAATGCTCCATTACAGCATGATACTTTGGTGTTACGGCAGAAGAGGTGTTAAAGAAAATGTAGGATAAAGCAAAGTCAATGCAGACAGTGAAATATTTCTTACAGGTTCAACCACCTAGATTTAGCAGAAACTGGCCTTCAAAAAATTGGTCCTTTTTCCAGTGTCAGGCCACAGAGGCAGATACAGATGCCCAAAATGCAGATCTGAGCCCCAAGGCTTCTACAGACCTAAACAATGGGGTGCTTCAGCCCCCAAAGTAGGGGAAGACAAATCACAGTCTTATAGGAAATAGTCCCAATGACTTCCCTCTGCAAATGCCAAGCACTTGCCTTTTGACAGCACCCTAGTTGGAAGCTAGCACTTTACTCAAATTAGCACATGATCACCCAGGACCAATGGGTGCTGAACATTGTTTCTCAGGGTTACAAGTTCCATTTCCACACGCTTCCAAAACCAAAAGGTATGCTAGACCTGCCACAAAACTAATGGGCAGAGGCACAAAGATTTTGCTCTTATGGACATGGGAGCTGTACAAAAAATTCCACAGGAAGAACAGGGACAAGGATTTTACTCAAGACTTTTCTTAGTAACCAGGAAGGACAAAGCCTGGAGTCCAATACTGGACCTGTCAATCCTAAATACTTTCCTGAATGTTCCAAAATTCAAAATGTTAACACTACATTAACTTCTGCCCATGCTGGGCAAGAAGGCTTGGCTAGTTACTTTGGACCTCAAGGATGCATACCTGCATGTCCCAGTCAGACAATCTTGCAGAAGATGCCTCAGATTCATAGCAGGCTCAATGCATTACCAATTCTCTGCACTGCCCTTTGGCTTATCTACTGCACCCAGGGTCTTCAAAAAAAGCCTGGCACCAGTAATTGCATTTTGCAGATAAAAAGGAATTCAAATATATCCCTACTTGGACGACTGCCTTATTCAAGCAGGGAGCAAGTACATTCTACTAAAGCATCTGGCTTTTGTAAAAAGATTGCTAATTTGCCTAGGGTACACAGTAAACGAAAATAAATCAAAACTAGTGCCCTCTCAAGAGATAATATTCCTGGGTGCAAGCTTTAAATACAACTGCCCAGATTGCTTATCTCACACCAGACAAAGGCAACTGACTCATTACTTTCAAATGATGGCAACAAAAACCCAGCTTCCTGCAAGAAAAATTCTGCAGGCCCTGGGCTTCATGGCATCCTGCATTCTACTAATTCCATATGCAAAACTGCATATGAGGAAACTACAATAGTATCTAAAAAGTGTTTGGACTCAGCATTGTCACAGCCTGGAGACAATCATAACTTTAATTCCCTGCCTACAACAGGAGTTTCGATGGACCCAGGCTGTCACCACAACAAGGGACAGCCTTTCACTTTACCCACAGCCAGGCAGACAATAACAACGGATGCATCGGATTATGCCTTGGGGGCAGATATGGCAGGAAAATGTATTTAGGGCACGTGGACCAAGGAACAAATGCATCTTCACATCAATCAAAAAGAGATGCTAGCTGTACAGAATGCCCTGACAGCTTTCGGGGACCTAATACATCCAGGGCAACTATTAATAAAGACGGACAATACCACAGTTATTTGGTACAAAAAATACACTGGCAGACTAAGCAGAAATCTCATGGATCCTCACGAATGGAAGCTAAATCCACAAGTGTTCAGCATGATAACGAGGAAATGGGGACGCCCAGACAGATCTTTTTGCCTCCTCTCAGTTACCAAATACAGAAATTTTGCACAAGAACTCGTCACTCAAGCATGGAAAGTGGATGCTCTGTCATTCAGCTGGAAAGGCCTGACTGTCTGTGCCTTCCCTCCAATGCCTTTTCTCGCCAAGGTGCTACTAAGTCAGACAAAGGCCAAAAATGATCCTGATTCCACCAGACTGGCCTCGCCAGCACTGGTACCCAATCCTAAAGAATTGGTCTCAAGGCCCAGCTTGGCTTCTACCTCAAATTCCTCATCTTCTGACAACAAAACAATCAGATTCTGCACAGTCAACTCGGAACCTTAAACCTGGCAGTATGGCAGGTAATGTAGCCGCTCAGACTGCACCTTTCTCTAAATCTGTTATGGATGTCATTTTAGAAGTGAGGAGGCCCAGCACTAGGAAATCTTATGCAGAAAAATGGAAGAGATTCTGTGCTTGGAACCAGGCACAAGGGCTCAAACCACTTGTCCCTAATATACCTCAGATTTTACAATACCTAAATGAGATGCTGGACAAAGGCTTATCTTCATCTATTAAAATCCATGCCTCTACCATTTCAGCTCATTACAATATGGAACCTCCTATTTTTTCACATCCTCTACTATGACAGTACCTCAGAGGGGCAAAAAATAAGACCCCCAAGGAGAGCACCAGTACCTACTTGGGACCTCAGTTTTGTTTTAGAAAAACTCACACTGCCTCCTTTTGAACCAGCCAGCACAGCTGATCTTAAATTCTTGTCATGGAAAACTGCTCTGCTCCTAGCAATAACTTCAGCAAGAAGAGTCTTTGAGTTTCAGGCATTAATGGCTGTGGAACCTTTCCTCATTTTTCATCAGGACAGGATTTCTCTTAGGACAAACCCAACATTCATGCCAAAAGTGGTCTCCAATGTGGCCTTAAACAAAACCGTTCATTTACCTACTTTTTACCCAAATCCCCAGAATAAAGGGGAGAGACTTCTGCACGCTTTGGATATACACAGACTGGTATGATTCTACTTGGACAAAACAAAAGCTTTCAGAAAAACTGAGCAACTGTTTGTAGCATATGCTGCAGGATCACAAGGAAAGCCCATTACAAAGCAGACAATCTCGAAATGGATAGGACACTGCATCCACTTCTGTTATGCACAACTTGGCAAATCAGTGCCTAAGGGCATTAGGCCTCATTCTACCAGAGCAGCAGCCACTTCAGCAGCTTTCTTTGGAGGAGTACCAACCAAAGACATTTTAGAAGCTGCAACCTGGAGCTCAGTGCACACTTTCACCAAGCACTACCACTTGCCTCTACTCTAAATCCAGAGTAGGCTTTGCCACTGCAGTTCTGCAGGGCTTGTTAGCCTCTCCAAATCCAGTTTAGACCCAGCCACCCAACCTCAGCTTTGGGATTCTGCCCAAGTTTAATGACTGCAGTACTGAAACACGAACATAGTACACTTGTGTACCTAACATAAATGTAGATGTTAGTGTATTCACTGTTGCAGTCCAGGTTACCCACCCACCATCCCCCTTTTTTCCATTGCTGGGACTTTTCTGTACTTCTCATCTCTATACTACCTATGTGGTGTATTTGCTTGTAGATGAAGGAAACGTTTATAGTAATATATGCATGTTTATTGGCATAATTTTATCTTTCCAGCCTTCCTATCTGGGGGCACCTGACATCTGGGGCAAGAAACTGAAGAAAATGGTGTCTATTACAACTTTTATACCCCTGGCGCACTGATGTCAGGGAAGAGGGGACAGCAACCGATGCTGGACCAAGGGTTTGGAACTCGGGCCGACTGCTGGTCTCCTGCCAGCAGGATAACCCAAGTGTAATGACTGCAACAGTCAATACACTCTTAACATCTACATTTATGGTAGTTACACAACTGTACTATCTGTGATTAAGAGGCATGCCTAGTTAAAGGAACAAAATTTGCTTGATCATGTTAAAGCTAAATTACTAGATGCACCTTTACAGCATGATACTCTGGTATTAAGGCAGAAGAGGTTTTAAAGAAAATGGAAGACAAAGCTAAGTCTATGCAAACTGTAAAAGACTTCTTACAAGTGCAGCAACCAAGATTCAGTAGACACTGGCCTTCAAAACATTGGTCCTTTCCTGTGTCAGAGCTCAAAGGGACAAATCCAGATGCCCTAAGGGTTCCAGATACCAGGCACAAGATTCATACATGCAAACCTACAAAACGGTCCCAATGACTTCCCTCTGCCTTCACCAAGCACTTATCTTTTGGCAGCACCTTTAGTGGGGAAAATAGCACTTTTTGCTCAAAATTGGCAGTTGTTAACCCAGGACAAGTGTGTGCTAAACAGTGTCACAGGGATACAGATTCCATTTCTATACTCTGCTAGTGGCAAATGGTTGGCCAGATCTTCTAAAAAATCAATGGGCAGAGGCACAAACAGGTTACTACCCTCATGGATAATGGAGGCCATTCCAGAACAGGAAAAAAGGCAAGGTTTTTACTGTACTGTTTTTGGTACCCAGAAAGGACAAGGCCTGGCGGCCAGTACTGGATTTATCGATTTTTACACATACCTGGACATTCCAAAATGCTGACTTTGCAGCAGCTTCTGCCTATGCTGGGCAAGAATGCTTGGCTGGTAACATTAGACCTAAAAGAGGCATACCTGCATGTCCCAATAAGACAGGCGTGCCGAAGATACCTCAGATTCAAGGCTGGCTTAATGCATTACCAATTCTCTGCACTGCCCTTTGGCTTATCTACTGCGCCCAGGGTTTTACAAAGTGCCTGGCACCAGTAATTGCATTTTGCAGACAAAAGTATATATCCTTACTTGGACGACCGTTTCATTCAAGCAGAGAACAAGGACATTCTTAAACACCTGGCGTTTGTGAAAAGGCTCCTAGCATGCCTAGGGTATGCAATAAACGAAAAGAAATCACAACTGGTACCCCCCTCAAAAGATAACATTCCTGGGTGCAAGCTTTAATACAACTGCCCAGATGGCTTACTTCACGCCAGACGAGCAAAGGCAACTGACTGCTTACTTCAAACTGGCAACAAAAACCTAGTTATTTGCAAGACAAATTCTGCAGGCTTTGAGTTTCATGGCACCCTGCATCCTACTGATTCCATATGCAAAACTGCATATGAGGAAACTTCAGTGGTACCTAAAAAGTTTATGGAGTCAACATTGTAGTCTGGAAACAAAGATTGCTCTTATTCCCTGCCTGCAACAAGAGTTTCTATGGTGGGCAAAGGCATGTCACCAAAACATGGGATGGGCCTTCTCTCTACCCCCTGCCAGGCAAACCTTAACAGACATATCAGATTATGCCTGGGGGGGCCCACATGGCGGGAAGATGCATCCAGGGCATATGGACTCCAAAACAAATGCATCTACATATCAACCAGAAAGAGATGCTAGCTGTTCAAAATGCCCCGACAGCCTTGAAGGACTTGCTTCATCCAGGACAGCTACTGAGAGACTGACAACACCACGGTCATGTGGTATATAAACGGGGGGCACGCACTCATACCCCCTTTGCAGATTAGCCATGGCACTGTGGGACACAGCTTTGACTTGCCACATAAATCTTCGAGCTCAATTCCTGCCAGGAAAGCAAAATGCTCTGGCAGACTAAGCAGAAACCTTGTGGATCCTCACGAGTGCAAACTAGATCCACAAGTCTTCAGCATGATAAAAAAAAAATGGGGGAGCCCATACATAAATCTGTTTGCCTCCCCTCAGAATTATCAATTGAAATGATTCTGCACATGGACTTATCACAGACAAGCATGGAAAGTGGATGCTCTATCCTTCAGTTTGAAAAACCTATCAGTTTATGCCTTTCCTCCACTGCCTCATCTTCCCAAGGTCCTCCTAAAATTCAGACAAGAGAAACCAAAGGTACTGATTGCCCCGGACTGGCCCCGTCAATACTGGTACCCAGTCCTAAGGAACTTGTCTCAATACCCAGCTTGGACCTTACCTCAGAGACCTCAACTACTGTCCCAATAAAACAATCAGATTCTGCACAATCAACTCCAGACACCGAACCTGGCAGCTTGGCTGATCATGTAGTTATACAAACACCTCTCAATAAAACTGTGATGGATGTCATTTTGGAAACCAGAAGCCCTAATACTAGAAAATCTTATGCTGATAAATGGAAGGGATTATGTGATTGGAATAAAGCACAAGGAACTGATACAGCCGAACCAAATAATCCTCTGATATTACAATACTTGACTGAGATGCTTGACAAAGGCCCATCTTTCTCATTAAAATCCATGCCTCTGCCATTTTGGCTCATTACAATATTAGAGTGTATTTTCTCATCCTTTACTAAAGTAGTGTCTTAGAGGAGCCAAAAATTTAAGGCTTCCTAGAAGATCAGGAATACCTACATGGGACGTCAATTATGTGTTTGAAAAGCTCACCCTGCCTCCGTTTGAACCAGCTGCTACTGCTGATGTAAAGTTTTTATCATGGACAACGGCTCTGCCACTAGCAATTACTTCGGCACGAAGAGTCTTAGAGCTACAGGCCCTCATGACTGTGGAGCCTTTTATCATACTTTACCTAGACAGGGTGTCTGAGGACAAATCCAACATTTATGCCTAAGGTGGTTTCCAGTGTGGCTCTTAACCAAACTATTTATCTGCCAACCTTTTATCCAAATCCGCAGAACAAGGGGGAGAGAATTCTGCATTCCTTGGACGTACACAGCTAATATTCTACTTGAGCAGGACTAAAGCTCTAAGAAAAGCTGAGTAATTACTAGTGACGTATGCTGCAGGATCTGAAGGGAAGGCTATTTCAAAGCAGGCTATTTCAAATTGGATAAGCCACTGCATTCATTTCTGCTACTTACACCATGGTAAACCTGTGCCCAAGGGTATTAGGTCTCATTCCACCAGAGCTGCAGCTACTTCAGCCTTTATCAGAGGAGTACCAACCAGACATTCTAGAGGCTGCAACTTGGAGTTCTGCTCACACCTTTACAAAGCATTATCATTTGCCTCTCTACTCGAAGTCCAGGGCAGGCTTTGCCACTGCAGTTCTGCAGGGCCTTATAGCCGCAGCTAATGCAGTTTAGTTCTAGCCTCCCAACCATAGCTTTGGGATTCTACCCAAATGTAATGACTGCAACATTGAAACATGAAGAACCTAGTACAGTTGTGTACACTTACCATAAATGTAGATGTTAGTGTATTCACTGTTAGTCCATGTTACCTGCCCACCATCCCCCTTTCATTCTTGAGTTTTTCCTTCTCTATCTTCAACCTATGTGGTGTATTTGCTTGTTGATGAAGGTAAAGTTTATATGTATGTGTGTGTATATGTGTGTGTATATGTGTGTGTGTATATGTGTGTGTGTTTGTGTGTGTGCGTTTGTGTGTGTGCGTTTGTGTGTGTGCGTTTGTGTGTGTGCGTTTGTGTGTGTGCGTTTGTGTGTGTGCGTTTGTGTGTGTGCGTTTGTGTGTGTGTGTGCGCGTTTGTGTGTGTGTGCGTGTGTGTGTGTGTGTGCGTTTATGTGTGTGTATTCGTTTGTGTGTGTTCGTTTGTGTGTGTGCGTTTGTGTGTACGTTTGTGTGTGTGCGCGTGTGCGTTTGTGTGTGTGCGTTTGTGTGTGCGTTTGTGTGTGCGTTTCTCTGTGTGCATGTGTAATGCGTGCGTGTGTGTGTGTTTGTGTGTGTGCGTGCGTGTGTGCGTGTGTGTGCGTGTGTGTGTGTGTAATGCGTGTGTGTGTGTGTGTGTGTTGGCGTGCGCGTGTGTGTGGGCGTGTGTGTGGGTGTGTGTGTGTGCGTGTGTGTGTGTGCGTGTGTGTGCGCGTGTGTGCGCGTGTGTGCGCGTGTGTGTGTGTGCGTGTGTGTGTGCGTAATTTTTATTGCTACCTTTTTGGGGTCGCTGGCATCTGGGGCAAGAAAAAATGAAAAAAAAATGGCGTCTGCTGCTTGATGTTCGTGTTTCACTGTTGCAGTCATTACACTTGGGTTATCCTGGTGGCAGGCTACCCGCAGTCTGCCTGAATTCCAAAGTCCTGGTCCGGCATCTGTTGCTGTCGCCTCTTCCCTGACGTCAGTGCGCCAAGGCTATAAAAGATGCAGCCGACGCCATTTTCAGTCTTTCTTGCGTGGTGCTCGAAGCAAAATCAGTTCAAGTGCCAGTCGGCCGACTCCTGAGATTTTCGAAATTGAATTTCAGATCCGAAGTCTTCAATAAAGCTAAGTACCCCGTTGGGGAAACTTTTTTCTTGCTCCAGACAGATGTCAGAAAACGTTAACCATTGTATTTCTTGTGGGAAGGAAATACCCGATAAGGATTTTCATTCTTACTGTATTCCTTGCCTTGACCCTGACCGTGACGTTGCTATTTGTCGGTTATGTGCTAGATTTAACCAACGCACTATTAAGCATCTGTACGATTTTGCCTTTCATTACTTTGGCCGAAGATTTAATTATACAATGCCGTCGGAACAGCCTACGACCAGAGTTTATAAAAAGCACAAGGAAAAGGACAGGCCTCCGAGGTCCAAAACCGACAGGGCTTCCACTAGGCCAGTCGCCGGTTCTGTGAGGCGCTTTCGCAGCCCCTGACGCCTGCTACCTCAGAGCCACAAGCCGCTTCAGACTCCCATGTGGAGACAACTAGGCCTCTGGACACACAAGGTATTGAACACTCTGAAAGTATTGCCTCAGATGGGTCCGCAGCCACTGAGCAGGCAACTGCTTCTGAGGGTGTTTTCAGACCTACTCTGTTATGTCAAGGCAAAGAATAAAACAGCTTTAAAGACAAAGAAACAAGTGCAGCATTCTCCTGGACAGACGTCTATGCCTAAGAAACAGATGCTTAAAATGGCTGAAAACCTAATTACTTTGATCAGGGGTTCCCATCCCCCTCCTGATAAGAGGCCTAGGCAAGACACAGAATGATTCTTTTGTTCAGGTTTCCATTTCCTCTGACTCCTCTTCAGAACAAAATTGCAAACACACCAAAGGTGAATGAACGCCAGGAATACAGGATACTGTGCTGGAAACACTTAATTTATTGACATAAAATAGGTTGAGCGCTTTCTACAGAAGTAAATCTGTCTCCTCTTCAGAACAGGGATACTCTCTTCCTCCATATGAGGGTTCTGATGCTGAAGAATCTATTCGTTCAGCCTCTCCTCCTGAGGGTTATTCTTTTGGGGAAACCCTGCATACCATGAGGGAGCATTTTCACTGGGAGAGTCAAGATTACTCAGAATCTAGGAAAAGACTCAGACTTACCTCATCACAGACTTCTTGCTATTCCACCTTTTCTAGACATTGTAGATGTATTTTCAAAGTCCAGCCTGTCTCCTGACTCTTTACCCCCTGCGCCTGTTAAGCCAGACAGATACTACAGGGTTCCAGATTCTCATAAATTTCTGTATAAAAACCCTGCTGCTGACCCAGAAACTATCTCAGGGTCCCAAAGGGGTCAAGGCTTCCACTGCAAAAAACCCTGTCCCCTCGAATAGGGATTCTAGGGCATTGGACAGATGGGGGGAAAAAGTTTACACTTCTGCTACCTTGGCTGTAAATTGGCTGAAAATTGTCAGTTTCATATGCTTAAATGTCAGCTTCATCTGCTTAAATGTCGGCAATACTTAATGTCACTGCTAAAACAAAAAATGTTGACAAATTGTGAATGTTATGAAAACAAGGAAATGCAGGATTTATTGCATGCAGCTGAACAAGTGGGAAAGCATACTTTGCAATGTTTTGATTCACTGGAGGCCTCTTGCAGGGCCGCTGTTACAGGTTCTGTCATAAGAAGGCATGCTTGGTTAAAGGAACAGAATCAGCCTGATCATGTTAATGCAAAATTATTGGATGCTCCTTT
Source organism: Protopterus annectens (assembly GCF_019279795.1). Classification (NCBI taxonomy): domain Eukaryota; kingdom Metazoa; phylum Chordata; order Ceratodontiformes; family Protopteridae; genus Protopterus; species Protopterus annectens. Next base: position 336,499,991 of record NC_056736.1, read on the forward strand.
ACAGCATGATACTTAGTTTGGTGTTAAGGCAGAAGGTGTTGAAGAAAATGGAGGATAAAGCGAAATCTATGCAGACAGTAAAGGATTTCTTACAGGTACAGCCACCCAGATTTAGCAAGAATTGGCCTTCTAAGAATTGGTCCTTTTCAGTGTCACAGGCCACAAAGAGGCAGATACAGGTGCCCTACAGGCAGATCCCAGCCCCAGGGCTCATACAGGCCTAAACAAATGGGGTGCTTCTACCTCCAAAAGCGGAGAAGACCTATCACAGCCATATAGGAAACAGTCCCAATGACTTACCTCTGCCAATGCCAAGCATTTATCTTTTGGCAGCACCTTTAGGGGGAAAACTAGCACTTTTCACAAAACTGGCACATGATCACCCAGGACAAATGGGTCTTGAATATAGTGTCTCAGGGCTACAGGTTCCACTTTCACACCCTTCCAACGACAAAAGGTATGCCAGACCTGCCACACAATCAGTGGGCAAAGGCACAAAAGCAAATTTCATCTCATGGACACTAGGGCTAGTCAGCGAGTACCACAGCAAGAGCAGGGACAAGGATTTTACTCAAGTCTTTTCTTGGTACCTAGAAAGGACAGCCTGGAGACCAATACTGGACCTGTCTATTCTAAACACTTTTCTGGATGTTCCAAAATTCAAAATGTTGACTCTGCAGCAGCTTCTGCCCATGCTGGGCAAGAAGGCTTGGCTTGTAACTTTGGACCTCCAGAGACATACCTGCATGTCCCAATCAGACAATCTTGCAGAAGATGCCCGAGATTCATAGCTGGTTCAGTGCACTACCAATTATCTGCACTGCCCTTTGGCTTATCTACTGCTCCCAAGGTCTTCACAAAATGCCTGGCACCAGTAATTGCATTTTGCAGACAGAGGAATTCAGATATATCCCTACTTGGACGACTGCCTTATTCAAGCAGAGAACAAGGACATTCTACTGAAGCATCTGGCGTTTGTAAAAAGATTACTAATTTGCCTAGGGTACACAGTAAACGAAAAATCAAAACTAGTATCCTCTCAAGAGATATTCCTGGGTGCAAGCTTAAATCCAACTGCCCAGATGGCTTATCTCATGCCAGACAAAGGTAACTGACTTCTTACTTCGAAAAAATGGCAAAGACCCAGTTATCTGCAAGAAAAATTCTGCAGTCTTTGGGCTTCATGGCATCCTGCATTCTGCTAATTCCATATGCAAGACTGCATATGAAAAAGTTACAATGGTATCTAAAGTGTTTGGACTCAACATTTCCACAGCCTGGAAACATTATTTACCCTCATTCCCTCCCTGCAAGAGGAGTTTCGATGGTGGGCACAGGCCTTTCACCACAACAAGGGACAGCCATTCACTTTACACACAGCCTGGCAGACGCTAACAGATGCATCAGATTATGCCTGGGGGGCCTACATGGCAGGAAAATGTATTCAGGGCATATGGCCCGCAAGCCAAATGCATCTTCATATCAATCAAAAAGATATGCTAGCTGTACAGAATGCCCTGACAGCCTTCAAGGATCTACTTCATCCAGGACAACTGCTGATAAAGACTGAAAATACTACAGTCATGTGGTACATAAGCAAGGAGGCACACATCCCTACCCCCTCTGCAGACAAACCATGACTTTGTGGAACACAGCGTTGACTTATCAAGTACACCTGCAAGCACAATTCCTGCCAGGAAAAACAAATACTCTGGCTGGTGAACTAAGCAGAAACCTCATGGACCCTTACAAGTGGAAACTAGATCCACAAATCTTCAGCATAAGGAAATGGGGATGCCCAGACATAGATCTATTTGTCTCCCTTCACAACTGCCAACTAGAGATTCTGCACAAAGACTTATCACAAACAAGCATGGAAAGTGGATGCTCTGTCATTCAGCTGGAAAACCTTTACAGTATATGCCTTTCCTCCTCTACCTCTCCTTCCCAAGGTACTCCTAAAGGTCAGACGAGAAGCCAAAAATGATGCTGATTGTCCCAGACTGGCCCTGCCAGCACTGGTACCCAATCCTGAAGAGCTTCCGTCAAGGCCCAGCCTGGAAATTGCCTCTAATTCCTTACTTACTGACTCAACGAAACAATCTGATCCTGCACAGCCAACTCAGAACCCTAAATCTGGCTGCATGGCGGATAATATAGCCACTCGGAACACACCTCTCTCTAAAGCAGTTGTGAATGTTATTTTGGAGGCCAGGAGGCCCAGCACTAGAAAATCTTATGCAGAAAAATGGAAGAGATTCTGTGCTTGGAACCAGGCACAAGGAATTGACACGCTTGTACCAAATATTCCTCAGATTTTTCAATACCCAACTGATATGCTGGACAAAGGCCTATCCTTCTCATGAATTAAGATGCATGCCTCTGCCATTTCAGCTCATTACAATACGGACTCACCTATTTTTTCAGAGGCCAAAAACATAAGACCTCCAAGGAGAGCACCAATACCTGCATGGGACCTCAATTTTGTCTGTGAAAAGCTCACACTGCCTCCTTTTGAGCCAGCCAATACAGCTGAGAAAATTCTTATGGAAAACAGCTCTACTGCTAGCAATAACTTCAGCAAGAAGAGTCTGAGTTAGACATTGTTTTTGTAACAGTTTATTTTCCATCTCGACAGGGTTTCTCTAAGGACAAACCCAACATTAATGCCTAAGGTAGTGTCCAGTGAGGCTCTTAACCAAATCATTCATTTGCCTACCTTTTATCCAAACCCACAGAATAAAGGGGAAGAGACTTCTGCATTCTTTGGACATACATACACTTGTACTTGGACAAAACTAAAACTTTCAGAAAGACTGAGCAACTCTTAGGTGCATATGCTGCAGGATCGCAAGGAAAAGCTATTTAAAAGCAGACCATTTCAAAATGGATAGGCCATTGCATTTGTTACTGCTATTCACAATATGGCAAATCAGTGCATAAGGGCATTAGGCCACATTCAACCAGAGCATCAGCCACTTCAGTAGCCTTCCTCAGAGGAGTACCAACCAAGGATATTTTGGAGGCTGCAACTTGGACTTCAGTGCACACTTTTACAAAGCACTACCACTTACCTCTTTACTCTAAATCCAGAGCAGGCTTTGCCACTGCAGTTCTGCAGGGCCTCATAGCCACTCCTAATTCTATTTAGGCCCTGCCACCCAACCTCAGCTTTGGGATTCAACCCAAGTGTAATGACTGCAACAGTGAAACACGAACATAGTACAGTTGTGTACCTACCATAAATGTAGATGTTAGAGTGTGTTCACTGTTGCAGTCCAGGTTACCCTCCCACCATCCTCCTTTAATTGCTGGGACTCATCTGTACTTCTCTATTCTATACAACCTATGTGGTGTACTTGCTTGTAAATGAAGGTAATGTTTGTTAGTGCATGCCTTTTCATATGCAGAATTTTTAGCCTACCCTTTTGGGGGCACCTGACATCTGGGGCAAGAAAAACTGAAGAAAATGGCGTCTGCTGCATCTTTTATACCCCTAGCGCACTTATGTCAGGGAAGAGGCGACAGCAGCTGATGTCGGACCAGGACTTTGGAATTCAGGCCGACTGCGGGTAGCCTGCCAGCAGATTACCCTAATGTAATGACTGCTACAGTGAATACACTCTTAACATCTGCATTTATGTTAAGTGTACACAACTGTACTATTTCCTTAATGTCCACATAGTTACGCTAGATCTAAGACACACCTCCACATTCCTGTAGAAAAAACTCACAAGGAGGTTCTTGCACTTCAGAGCAGATGGGCAGCATTCACTTTTGTGCTCTACCTTTTGACTTGTTTGCTCTGAGCAGGGTATTCACACAAGCTCCACACAAGGTATTCACACACTGGCTGATTCCATTGATAGCCTTCTGCAGGTCAAAGGGCATCAGCTTTTTCTCTACCTATAAGACTGCCTCATTCAGGCAACCAGTCTAGAAAAACTATAATCAGATTTGTTAATGCACCCAAGAAACCCTAGCCAACCTGGGGTTTGTCAATATCCAAAGGTCTGACTCTCCCCATGAACAAGATTGTGTTTCTCAGGGCTTTGTTGGAACCCTCTCCAAAAGCTTTCCTTCAGAGTAACATTTTTAACACTATTTCCTAAAACTTCTTTACATGATCAACCTTGCTGACTGGAAGTTGAGTATTTGGGTTTCATGGCCTTTTGTATCCTCAAGATCCCCCTTGCCAGACTCCACATGAGGTAACTACAGTGGTTCCTCAGAAGTACATGGTGCCAGCGCACATACACACCCTCAACTTCAGGGTGAAGCTTATCCCTTGGCTTGAGTTTGCCTGGTAGGTTTGAGCCTGCTGCCACAGTCTTGGCCTACCCTACAGGGTAATTCCTAAAGACCAAACATTGACCACAGATGCCTTGGACATAGCTTTGGGGCACACTACAACTCATGGGCAGAGAGCAGATTAGATACCCAGTTCAAAAATGCACATCAGCCTAAAACAACTTTTGGTAGCTCACAAAGGTCTGCTTGCGTTCAAAGACCAGTGGAAACCAGGAAAACTCCTAGGAAAGGCAAGACAATACCATGGTTTTATGATACATAAATGGGGGGGAAGGGGATTCACACTTGCACCCTTTTGTCACTTAGCCACGCATCTTTGAGAAACTGAAAACTCCTTGGGTGTGCACCTTAAGGCTCATTACCCTCGAGGGGAAATAAATCAACTGGCGGGTCATCTAAGCAGGAGTCTGACCCTCACGAGTGGCACTTGCATTGAAAAATTTTTCTTCGCATAGCCAGAGAATGGGGTGTGCCAGGAGAGACCGACCTTTTTGCCATTAATGAAAACTCTCACTTGGGAAAGTGTTGGCTTAGGGGGCCAAAACCAAGTCTGCTTATGCCTTCTTCCCTTGGACAGGTTTATTCATCTATGCATTGCTACCAATACCCTTGCTCCCCAGGGTATTACTGAAAATAAGGGAGGAAGGGCCAAGGATCATTCTAAACAGCGTCAGATTGGCCAAGGGAGCATTATCTTGTAATGCTCAGTCTCAGCAACAAAGAACCATGGCTGTTTCCCCAATGAGTGTGAACCTGTTGACACAGAACAAGGGCAACATCGTAGACCCCCCCCCAACCTGAACACACAAATTGAGAGCTCTGATGCTATTTTGACCCCCTGATTGGGGACATCCCCTGACAGGTCCTGGGCATGCTAAAGGAAGCCAGATCTCTAGTCCAGTAACCTCTTCCTCCACCAAATGGAAGAGATTTACCATCTGGTGCAGACAAAAGTGACAGAACCCTCTACACTCAGGATCATCTGATTCTGTCATGTTTAGTGGATCTTTTTGACAAAGGGCTTCCTTTTTCCTCTGTTAGGCTGAAATGGGCGAAGCACAAGTCTTATCTGCCCTCTATTTCCACCCGTTCATGAAACCGCTCCTGAAAGAGGTTATTCACATTAGGCTAGACTATCGAAGAAAAGCTCCTGATGTTCTTTGTGTTTCACTGTTGCTGTTATCACATTTGGGTAATCTGCTGGCAGGTTGCCCTCAGTTGGCCTGATTTAACAATGTCTTGGATCCTGCGTCAGTTGCTGTCTCTTCCATGATGTCAGGTCATCAGGGGTATAAAATATGTAGCTGACGCCATTACATCACTTTCTTGCCGTGCGGTGCCCAAAGCTGAAGCAGTTCAAGAGTCGGTCAGCAGACTCCTGAAATTTTCATTTTCCGAGTTTCAGAACCAAAGTCTTCAACTTAAAGCTAAGTACCCTGTTGGGGAAACTTTTTCTTGCTCCTTACAGATGTCAGTAAAAGTTAATTGCATTACTTGTGGAAAGCAAATACCTCAAAGATTTTAATTGGTACTGTATTCCTTGCCTAGGCCCTGACCACGACGTACCTTGCTGTCGGTGTTGTACTTTTATCCGCGCACTATCCGTCGTACTTTTTTGCCTATAAATATTTTGGTTGTCTGTTTAATTACCCAGAAATGTCATCTGTTAACCATCCGACTACTAGGATTCCAAAAAAACGCAAAGAAAGACAGATGGGCCGCCGAGGTACAAAACTGCCGACGATGCTTCTAAGCCAGTCACCAGTTCGCCGGTACTCAGTGAGGCGCTTTTGCTGTACTAGATACCCACTACTTCTGATTCTCAGGCCTCTACTGAGACCCATTTGGAGTCCGGTATGCTGCGAGATGCTTCACCTATGGTACCAGAGGATGTCTCTAGCCTGGATGGGTCCGGAGCCGCTGTACAGATACCGGCTTCTGAGGGTGTGTTCAGGCCTACAGACTTGAATATTAAATCGACACCGCTTTCATTACGAAGGCCTAAATCTCGATCCATGTCTAAAAAACTGATGCCCAGGCCACATGTTCAGGCCCCTATGTCTTAAAATAACAAATTATAAAAATGGCTGAAGATCTAATTACTCTAATCAGGGGTAGTCAACCCCCCACTCTGAGGCCCTGGGCTGAGCTTGATTATGAATCTTTTGATCAGGATTCTGTTTCTTCTGACCCTTGTGATGACCTGGTTTGTCCATACCTACTTATGAGGATTCTGATGCAGAGGATTCCATTCCCTCTTCTTCCCCTCCTCAGGATTTTTATTTTGGGGAAACTTTACATATTTTAAGGGAGCATTTCCACTGGGAAAGCTTGGAATTTTCTGATTCAAAAAAGAGGCTTAGCGATTTCCTTTTACCTCTGCATAGGCATTTGACTGTGTACCCTCCTGTACTAGACATTGTTGATGTGTTCTCAGAATCCAGTTTGGCCCCTGATTCCCTGCCTCTGGCTTCTAGTAAACCTGACATATTAGAGTTTGAGTCCCACAAGTTCCTTTTCAAAAATCCTGTTGCAGATCCAGAAAACATTTCTCAGGGACCCAAGGGCATTAAGGCTTCTACTGCTAAAAATCCTACCCCTTCTGATAGAGGCTCCAGGGTGCTGAATAGATGGGGTAAAAAGGTTTATACTTCTGCAGCTTTGGTAATCGGAGCTTTAAACTGCAGATTTCATATGTAAAAATATCAACAGCATATTATTGGACTGCTTAAACAGAAAATTATTCCTGACTGTGTGGAAAATAAAGATTTACAGGATTTAATGCATTCTGCTGAACAAGTTGGAAAACATACTTTGCAATGTGGTTTTGGTTTTATAGAGGCCTCCTGCAGGGCTGCTGTTACTGGGTCTGTGCTAAGAAGGCATGCTTTGCTTAAGAATCGTTGCCTGATCATGTTAAAGCTAAATTTTTGGATGCTCCTTTAAATCAGGACCGCCTGTTTGGCAATAAGGCTGATGAAGTGCTAAAGATGGAAGGTAAAGCTAAATCTGTGCAAACTGTTAAAAATTTCTTACAAGTGCAACTTCCAAGATTTAGTAGACACTGGACTAAGAATTGGTCCTTTCCAGCCCCTTCCAGATCCTCTCAAGCCAAACCCAGACGCAGCGAAAATCCCAGGTTTCAGTCCCAGGGGACTCTCAGAACTAAGCAGTGGGGGGCCTCCACTTCCAAATCTGGAAATAAGACACCCCCCTATAGTAAAGTCTCCATGACTTCCTTTTAAAATTACCAAGCTCTTACCTTTTAACTGCCCCTTTGGGGTGGGAAAGATTGTTCTTCATGCAAAGAACTGGGAACTGATAACCCTGGACAAATGGGTTTTAAAAATAGTGTCCAAGGAATACAGATTTCATTTCCACATGTTGCCAATACCAAACCGGTGGCCAGACCTGCCCCCAAATCAGTTGGCAGAGTCTCAAAAGCAGGCACTTTCCCTCTTATGCATGGGGGCTATTCATCTGGTACCAGAAGAGGAAAAGGGGCAAGGTTTCTATTCCAGTTTTTTTTCTGGTACCCAGAAAAGACAAATCATGGCTTCCAATCCTGGACCTGTCTACTCTAAACACCTTTCTGGAGATTCCAAAATTCAAGATGCTGACTCTTCAGTTACTTCTTGTGCTAGGCAAAGATGCCTGGTTGGCAACTCTGGATTTAAAAGAAGCATACCTGCACATCCCAATTCAGGTAATCTTGCAGAAGACACCTATGCTTCAAAGCAGGCTACTTGCATTATCAGTTCTCTGCACTGCCCATTGGCTTGTCTACTGTGCACAGGGTATTCACAAAGTGCCTGGCTCCAGTTTTTGCATTTTGCAGGCAAAGAAATATTCAAATATACCCATACCTGGACGATTGTCTAATTCAGGCAGAAAACCAGGGCTTACTTCTAAATCATCTGGCGTTTGTAAAAAGGGACTGTTCGTGTTTCACTGTTGCAGTCATTACATTTGGGTAATCTGCTGGCAGGGTGCCCTCAGTTACCCTTATTAACAAAGTCTTCGGTCCTGCGTCGGTTGCTGTCCCTTCTATGATGTCAACAGATTACATTCCTGGGTGCAAGCTTGGGTCCTGCGTTGGTTGCTGTCCCTTCTTCCATGACGTCAACAGATTACATTCCTGGGTGCAAGCTTGAATACAGCTGCCCAGATGGCTTTTAGAGAAAAAGCAATGTCAGCCT
>NC_056736.1:336509000-336541998 GCF_019279795.1 Protopterus annectens
TTGGCAACTTTATTTTCGTAACTAGCTTTGGAGGATTTTGAGGGATCAGTTTCTTACTGAGGCTGGTAAGGAAGTTTTCTGCATCCTGGGATTTTCTTCTTTTCTTCAACAGTTTCTTCCTTTTGTAAAGTTTATGGCAGGGGACCACCAGATTGGCTTCTTTTTTTGGATGAGAGCATCTTGGTTCTATTTGGGATGATACGACTTGTGCATGAGTGGATGTGCTCGTACAGTGCCTTAGTGTAGGATTCAGCAGTTTAACTTTCAGCTCCCGTCTGCATGCGTGTCATGAAGTTTGTCACTTCTGACTTGAGTAGCATGAAGTTGGCTTTGGAGAAGTTTTTTATGGAGGTTTCCTTACTGGGGGGTGGGGGTGGAATGTGGATGTTAAGGGTGATTAGCTTATGGTCAGACGTGACTAAGGAGGGGGTGACCATAGGTGTGTGGAGCATCGATTTCCCATGTTGGTAATGACTAGGTCTAGGATATTGGATCCCCTGGTGGGACTATGGATTAGTTGATCCAGGGCATTGAAGTTTATGAATTCCAAGAACCGTTGGGCAAAGGTGTTGGTACATGAGTAGCTTTCCCAGTTAATGGCAGGGTAGTTGAAATCACCCAGTATTAGGGTGTTTGGTTCTATCTTAATATTTTCCTGTATGTTTAGAAAGGTGTAGTGAGAATGTTGGGGTATGGTGGGGATCTGTAGCAAGCTACAATTTGGATTGCAGTCTTACCTAGTGTTAGTTGCACCTGGAGAATTTCAGATGCATTGTGTTGGACAACTAGCCTGGTGGTGTGAATATCCTTGGTGAATATTGACACTCCTCCACCTTTAGTGTTTCGGTCCTTCTTTGGTGGCCGTAAAGTGTGGTAAGAGTTGTAGCCTGGTATTGCAGGGGTGCTCTCTGGAGCCTTGAACCAGGTCTCAGTTACTGCACAGATATCTATGTTCTCCATTTTTAGGAGTGCTTAGAGAGAGTGCATTTTGAGGTTTAGACTTCTAGCATTGAGTAGCATTACCTTCAGATTTTGCATGCTTGTACCTGTTATTGTGGTGGTTTTGTTCTTTGAACTTTGCCTAAAAAAGGCACTATAGGGGTGGCCAGAGCTTTACCAGTAACCTGAATCCCAGAGGCGACAGGTGCAGACCATCTCTGGCAAAGCATCGTGGTCTGTCAATCATGTTGTCCCAGGTAGACAGATACTGGATCCCCTTTGAATGACACCAGATGTTGAAGTCTGTCATTTTGTCTTTATGTTGTGGTATCATTCTGGGCGAAGGCAGGATGCTTCTCAGGGCTAGGGTCATACCTGCCTGGGCCACATGATCCGAGAGCTCTTCCATGTCTCCATGTAGTCCACGGAGGTACGTCTCAAGTCATTCACTCCAACATGGACAATGACAGTCATATTTGTACTTGTGGAGTGACTTGAGTGCATGCGTCATGTGGCGGATCCTGGCACCCGACGGGCAGCTGACTGTAATTTTCTCCTTGTTCAACCTTGGGAGAGGGACATCATTGTGCTGGACTGTAGAGTCACCTATGATTAAAGTGTTAGGTACATTGTCTTGCCTTAGGGGCTGTTGCTGGGTGGTGCACAGGTGTTTTGAACTATGTAACACTTTGATTGTGATTGGTGTTTGCGTTTCAGCTTCAGAGGTCCTTGTTGCTTGGGCAAGTTATAGTTAAGGGCCTCTGCATATGTGGATTTAGTGTTGCTATATGTGGGTGTTGGTGGTGTCGGTCTATAAGGGTTATGTGTTGCTTGAGGTGTAGTGTGGGTGTTGACCTTCTCTTGACTGTCTAGCACAATCTTGGGTGGAGAGCTTTGCTTCCATTTTGGCTATCTAAGTGCATCTCTCACAGGTTGTAGTGTTGGGTGGTAGGAGGAGAGGGTTGTCTGTGTACATGAGGCAATTGCTGCATTGCCCCAGTATGCCCAGATGCACCATGTGGACAGGAGAAATCACTGGAAGCTGACCCTTGGACATGCCTGGTTTGATGCTTTTTTTTGTAAAGTACAGGAGCTGTTTTCCCTTACCTTAGCAAGGTACTTTGCAATTATAGGCTGTTTAGTGCCTACTATTAATTTCTCCTTATAAACAAGGAGAGTTGAGTGCTTGTATCACTTTAAGGCTTCCTAGTGTTTTCCAGCAGGTATTAGAGAAAGTGCTAGTCAAAGGGATGTTTAAAAGTAAGATGAAAAAAAATGCACACTGCAGTGTGCACTTGAGAAGGTAGACGTGAAAGGTAACTTAAGTTTTACCTGCTTAAAAAGTTAAGGTTTAGTGGAGAGTTACTATTTTTAAAACGGCAAGATGGGTTGAAAGGGGTGGTCACTTTTGTTTTCTGGTACTATGGAATACAGTAGGATGGCCAATAAATTTAAATTGAAGGGGAGGGGTTTTTATTTAGTAATTACTCACACAAGCCTCAAAGTAGAGAAGAAATGAGATGTATGGTCAGATTAACATGAGGCAGGCAACTAGAAAGACAGTGGTATTTAACGAGGCAACTATGACTGGGTGTGAGAGCGGGAAAAAAACTTCTGCCTGACTTAGAAGAGAGAGCTGTGGTCTTTCTTGAAGTTTTAATATGCTGTTAAAGCAGAATGCAGGTAAAACACAAGGTAAAGAAAACTAACTACAGTATTTAAAATATACAAAATACAAAAAATAAAAGCAAACTAACCTTTCTTCACAGCCAAGTGTAGCAGAGTCTGGATGAACCTTTCTGGTAAAGCTCAAATACTTTCCCGTTGCAGTAGTAAATCTTGCTTTCCCAATGTAATACCCAATAACTTGAGAGCTAAATTCAAAACCTTTAATCCTACCTCCATGCCCTAAATCTTTACTTGTGTTCGAACATACACGAATTCAGCTTACTTATAACTACTACCATTCCATCCGGATGCTTAGTAACTAGAATGACATCCTCTGCTTATAATATTGGATGTTCGTGTTACCCTGCTGCAGTCATCACACTTGGGTTATCCTGCAGTCAGGTGGTCCCACAGTCTGCCTGAATTCCAAAGTCTTGGTCCGGCGTCGGTTGCTGTCGCTTCTTCCCTGACGTCAGTGCGCCAAGGGTATATGAGGCATCCAACGCCATTTTCTTCAGTCTTTCTTGCTGCGTGGTGCCCGAAGCAGAAAGTTTGTAAGTGCCGGTCGGCCGACACCTGACATTTTCGATTCGAATTTCAGTCCGAAGTCTTCAATAAAGCTAAGTACCCCATTGGGGAACCTTTTCTTGCCTCAGTCCGATGTCAGAAAATTAACAATTGCATTTCTTGTGAGAAGCAAATACCTCAAGTATTTCCATTCCTTATTGTATTCCTTGCCTAGGCCCAGACCATGATGTCACAGGTTTCCGGTTTTGTGCTAGGTTTAATAAACAAACTATTGAATGCAGTTTTGACTTCGCACGTCATTACTTTGGTAGAAAATTTAATTCTATCATGCCGCCGGAGCAGCCGACTACCGGCATACTTAAACGCAAGGATAAGGACAGGCAGCCTAGGAACAAGCCAGACTCCAAGGCTTCTGCTGGGCCTGTCGCCTGTTTTCAGTGAGGCGCCTACGCAGCCCCTGACTACTGCAGAACTGGAATCCCAGACAGCTGTGGATTCTCAAGCGGAGTCTATTAGGCCGGCGCAGCCGTCTTCTGACACCAGAGCAGAAGTAGACCCCGGTACAGTGGAAACACCTTCGGTTGCAGAAGGTGTCTTCAGACAGACTACACTCACCATTAAATCTTATGCTAAGCTTAAAGCACATTTAAAGCCAAAGACTGTACATCAGTCTACAGTTCAAGGCCCCATGCCTAAAACAGATGCTTAAGATGGCTGAAGATTTGATTACCCTAATCAGGGGTTCCCATCCACCTACTAATAAAAGCCCAAGACAAGAGGAGGATTATGCTTCCTCTGACCAGGTTTCAATTTCCTTAGATTCTTCTGAGGAACAGGATTACACTTTTCCACCTTATGAAGACTCTGATGCTGAAGACTCTATTCCCTCAGCATCTCCCCCTGAAGACTACTACTTTGTGGAAACTTTACATACCATGAGGGAACATTTCCACTGGGAAGGCCAGGACTACTCTGAATCTAAGAAAAGGCTCAGAGAGTTCCTTTCACTACCCCGGCACAGACCTCTTGCTATCCCTCCAGTTTTAGATATTGTGGATGATGTTTACTTGCAGTCTAGTTTAAATCCAGACTCTCTACCTCCTGCTCCAGCCAAACCAGACAGATACTACAAAGTACCTGACTCACAAATTCCTTTATAAAAGCCCTGTGGCTGACCCAGTAACAATTTCCCAGGGTCCAAAAGGGAGCTAAAGCTTCTATGGCTAAAAATCCTGTGCCCTCTGAAAGGGATTCCAGAGCCCTAAATAGATGGGGAAAGAAAATATACACCTCAGCAACTCTGGCTATGAGAGCATTAAATTGTCAGTTTCACATGCTGAAATATCAGCAATTCCTTATGTCTCAATTAAAACAAAAAATGAGCACACGTACTGAACAGTCTGAATTCAAGGAAATGCAGGATCTGTTGCATGCAGCTTAACAAGTGGGCAAACATACCTTACAGTGTGGATTTGATTCATTGGAATCTTCCTGTAGAGCAGCTGTTACTGGCTCTGTCATACGTAGACATGCTGGTTAAAAGAACAAACCCTTCCTGATCATGTTAAAGCAAAAATATTGGATGCACCTTTACAGCAGGATGCATTTGGTGTCAAAGCAGAAGAGGTTTTAAAGAAATTGGAGGTTAAGGCAAAGTCTATGCAGACGGTCAAGGATTTTTTGCAGGTACAACCCCCTCGTTTCAGCAGAAGTAGGCAAACAAAAACTGTTCCTTTTCCAGCTTCTGACAGATCACAGAGGGACAAATACAGACACCCAAGGGGCAGAGGCCAGTCACAAGGCCCTTACAAACCTCGCCAATGGGGTACTGTTACCCAGAAAGGAGGAGAAGACAGGCCCCAAGCTAACGGAAGACAAACGCAATGACTCAGTCCTCAAACTACCAAGCAAATATCTCCTGGCCGCTCCCTTGGGAAGAAAATTTGTATTTTTTGCAGACAACTGGCACATCATTACAAGACAAATGGGTCCTAACCATTGTCCCTCAAGGATACAGATTCCACTTTCATACTTTACTAAGGATAAAAGGAATGCCAAACCTGCCACTAAATCAATGGGCAGAGGCACAAAAATAAATTACAGCTCTCATGGACATGAGAGCCATTCAACAGGTACCTACCCAGGAGCAAGGACAGGGATTTTACTGTACTCTTTCTAGTCCTAAGAAAGGTCCAAGCATGGAGACCCATTCTGGATCTTTCAATTCTGAACACCTATCTGCAAGTACCAAAATTCAAGATGCTAACCCTACAGCATGTTGGGCAATAATGCTTGGCTAGTAACGTTGGACCTCAAGGACTCATACCTGCATGTCCCTATCTGACAAAATTGCAGAAGATACCTCCGCTTCATTGCAGGTTCAACGCATTATCAATTCTTTGCACTGCCCTTTGGCTTATCTACTGCGCCCATGGTCTTCACAAAATGCCTGGCACCAATAATTGCATACTGCAGACAGAGGAATTCAAATATACCCATACCTGGATGACTGTCTTATTCAAGCAGAAAGCAAGGACATTCTTTTAAAGCATCTGGCATTTGTCAAACACCTAAGTTGCCTAGGGTACACAGTAAACGAAAATAAATCAAAACTAGTGCCCTCACAAAACATTCCTGGGTGCCAGCTTGAATACATTGGCCCAGATGGCTTATCTCATGCCAGACCAGCAACAGCTGACTCATTATTACAAAATAATGGCAAAGACCAAACTCCCTGCAAGAAAATTTCTGCAGGCCTTGGAATTCATGGCATCTTGCATACTAATACCATTTGCAAAACTGCATATGAGGAAATTACAATGGTACATGAAAAGCGTGTGGACTCGGCACAGCCATAGCTTGGAAACAATGATACCAGTCATTCCCTGCCTTCAACAGAAGTTTCTATGGTGGGCACAGGCATGTCACCTCAAGCGTCAGCCTTTCACCTTACCCACAGCCAGGCAAACTGACAACAGATGCATCGGACTATGCCTGGGGAGCACACATGGCAGGACAGTGCATTCAGGGCAAATGGACTACAGATCAGAGGCATCTGCATATCAATCAAAAAGAAATGCTAGCAGTACAGAATGCCCTAACAGCTTTCAAGGACCTCTTACACCCAGGACAACTTATAGACTGACAATACCACAGTAATGTGGTACATAAGCAAGGGGGCACACATTCCTACTCTCTATGCAGGCAAGCAATGACCTTGTGGAACACTGCACTGACTTACCAGGTTCAATTACAAGCACAATTCCTGCCAGGAAAGAAACACATTGGCAGATGACCTAAGCAGAAACATCATGGATCCACACGAGTGGAAACTAGATCCGCAAGTATTTGCAATGATAGCTCAACAATGGGGACGCCCACACATAGATCTGTTTGCAAGCCCCCAAAACTACCAACTTCAAAAATTTTGCACAAGGACATTCCATCCACACGCTTGGAAAGTGGACGCCTTCTCATTCAGTTGGAAAACATTAAGTGTAAGTGCCTTTCCTCCACTGCCTCTTCTAGCAAAGGTACTGCTGAAAGTCAGATTAGAGAGGCCACAAATGATACTCCTTGCACCAGACTGGCCACGCCAGCATTGGTATAGATTTCTAAGGAACATGGCCCACGGTCCACCATGGATTTTACCACAAATTCCTCACCTGCTCACCCAGCGAGACAATCAGATTTTACACAGCCAGCTCAAGACTTTAAACCTGGCTGCATGGCAATTACCTAAACAACCAGCCAACACCTCTATCCAAAGCTGTTATGGATGTTATTCTTGAGGGCAGGAGGCCCAGCACCAGGAAAACCTATTCAGACAAATGGAAAAGATTTTGCGCCTGGCACCAGGCTAAAGGCCAAAATCACCTTGATCCAAACATTCCTCAGATTCTACAACATTTAACTGAGATGTTGCACAAAGGACTTTCCTTTTAATCTATTAAGATCCACGCCTCAGCAATTTCAGCTCATTAAAACACTGATCCTTCTTTATTCTCACATCCACTCCTAAGACAGTACCTCAGAGGGGCTAAGAACGTAAGACCTCCAAGGAGAGCACAACACCTATTTGGGATCTCAACTTTGTTCTGGAAAAGCTTACACTGCCGCCCTTTGAACCAGCTTTTTCAGCTGATTTAAAATTTCTTTCATGGAAAACTGCCCTGCTACTAGCAATCTCAGCTAGAAGAGTCTCAGAGCTACAGGCACTAATGTCAGTGGAGCCTTTCCTCATTTTTCAACAAGACAGAGTCTCTCTACGAACTAACCCTTAATGCCAACGGTTATCCAGTGTGGCCCTAAACCAAACCATTCATTTGCCCACCCTTTTCCCAAATCCCCAGAACAAAGGAGAAAGACTCCTGCACTCTGGACATTCACAGGCAGTTACGTTAGTATTTGGATAAAACTAAGGCTTTCAGAAAAACTGACCGGCTCTTTGTAGCCTATGCTACAGGATCACAAGGAAAAGCCATCTCAAAACAGACTTTCTAAATGGATAGGGCATTGCATACGTTTCTGCTACACGCATCATGAAAAACTGGTACCTTCTAACATTAGGTCCTGCTACATCAGCAGTCTTTCTCAGGGGAGTGCCAACCAAGGATATTCTGGAAGCTGCAACTTTGAGTTCAGTGCACACCTTCACCAAGCACCATCACTTACCTCTATATTCTCAGACTAGAGCTGGTTTTGCCACTGCAGTTTTGCAGGGCCTACTAGCTTATTGTAACCCTGTTTAACTACACCTCCCATCCTTAGCCTTGGGATTCTACCAAAGTGTGATGACTGCAGCAGGGTAACATGATGAACATAGTACAGTTTTGTACGTACCATAAATGTAGATGTTAGTGTTCTCCCTGCTGCAGTCCAGGTTACCCTCCCTCCCCTCTGAACTAGCTGAACTTATCTATTCCACTCCATCCTATACAATCTCTGGTGTATTTGCTTGTGCCTAAAATATATATAGCCTACCTATTGGGGGCAATTGACATCTGGGGCAAGAAAAACTGAATAAAATGGTGTCCGATGCCTCTTGTATACCCCTGGCGCACTGACGTCATGGAAGAAGTGACAGCAACCGACGCCGGACCAAGACTTTGGAATTCAGGCCGACTGCCTGACGGCAGGATAACCCAAGTGTGATGACTGCAGCAGGGTGAACACTCTAAACATCTACATTTATGGTAGGTACAAAACTGTACTTTCTAACATTACCATCTACTGAATTAATATTACTAGTTATTTCTTTCATACCTAGTGAAATTAGTGTTACTAAAAGGGTATCTTTGTCGTTTAAAGGAGGGCTGAGTGAAGAAACCAGTATTAATCAAAACTTTGAATATTAAGATGCCTTCTTTCTTACTGGATGGGCTCGGAGCCGATCCTCTGCTCCGACTCTGCTGATTGCACTAGTTCAAAGTCTCTGTCTTGGCTTGTGGCAGAGTAGGTAGCAAATCATGCAGTTGTGCAATCTCCAGATCTCGTTTGTTGCTTTACAAGTTCAGATGTTCTCTTCTTGGCCATGTTTAAGTTTTTTTTTTTTTTTTTTTGCTAATCTTTGTATATTTAGTCTTTAGAATTGCTTAGTTTAGTTAGTCTTTAGTGCTGTGCTTTTCATAGCCTTGTTAGCCAATTCTTCGCTGTTATGCTTCTTGTTGGCTGTTTTTTTTCGCTAGGCCTGTATTGCATCTTCCATCACCTTTAACTATGGTGGTGCGCTTAAATTGTTAGTTAGCTTGATTAAGTTAGGGCTAACTGCTCGTTTCAGAGGGCTAGTAGTAGTGTGTTCTGTGTCCTTTTCTGACAGCTACTGGGTCTATTTAAATTAGAGGACCTAGTGCATGTTTAAACTCTAAGATGTCCTTGTAGTCTGACGTTGCAGTATTCATGACTGTAGGGAGTAGCTGCCTGCAGTGGCACTGTCTGGCCAGTATACTGAAGTCTTTGTCCTGGAGGGTGTGTGAAATGTTGGCTACGAGTGTCATAAAGCGGCGTGGGGTATAAAGGTTATGTCTGCACATACCCTCAGAATTTTTCTGCCGCAGTGATCATTGGATGCCCTTTCGCCAGTTCTGCCTTACTTTGCATTTTATTAGATGACTACAGTTACGACTCGACACTAGACCGTTTGGACCATTCAGATAAGTGCCCACTGGGGTTTTTCTTGTTTTGCTTGCTGTTTTAGCCTTGCATGTCAGTTAGGAAAGGAAATGTGCTTGTGGAAGACTGGTTCCTCACAAGGACACGCACGATAAGTGTGTGTTCTGTCTAGGCAAGGCCCACAACCACACATCCTGTTCCATCTGTAAGTCATTCATCCCCAAAACACTTCGTAGCAGACTAGCGGCTTTAAATCTTTACCTCGAGAATCAAAGACTCAGACGTTTGACTTTAGGCATGGAGGGGAGTAGTAGGCCCATCCGATGAGCCGTCTCAGAAGGCGGCCAAGAAACATAGGCCCAAATCCTAGGCTGCACATCAGGCGTCCGAACCTGCTCCAGAGATGGCAGACCTGGAATCTTTTCAGATGACGTTCTGTCATTCAGGCCTGGGAACCACAATGGAAGCAGTGGTGCGGGATACCGAAGGTACGTCCGTTGAGGTATTTCAGCCATCAGTCTGGAGGAGGGGAACCACGGCTCACCTTCTCGGAAGCCCCTGCTCCTTCTCCTTCTCTTGCTAGGCAGTTTTTCTCCCTTGTCTACCACACCCTTGAAAAGGAAACAGAAGTCCTAACACGTTGAACCATCTCAGATGTCAGTCTGGTAATCTTTTTCCCAAAGCCTGTTAAAGGCCTTTCTGGCCTTGCAATCCCAGCAACTCCCACCTACTTTTTCCTCAACCAACCCATGTGTCTGAGGATGAATATTCATCCTCTGAGGAATCCTTCTCTTATGAGACTCTAATTGAATCCCCCAAGGAGTTAATTACTTTAGATAGAGGACTCTATTTCTCCAGACACCATAGGGGAAGAATTTAGCTTTGGGGATGGCCATCTTCCTCGTGAGGGAACACTCCAAGTGACAGGTCTCTGAGGTTTCAGATTTTATGAAAAGATACTTTGACCTTCTGCAAATGGAGCAGCCAGCTCCCTTAGCTGTGCCCCTTTACTGCTTGCATTTCAGGATGCATTCTTGGCTGCTTTACAGTCCCCTGACTCCCAACCTCCAGCAGCTAAATGACAAGATAGATTTTATAGGTTCCCCCAGGAGACCCAGTTTCTTTACATG
The DNA here is from genome assembly GCF_019279795.1 of Protopterus annectens. Taxonomy (NCBI): domain Eukaryota; kingdom Metazoa; phylum Chordata; order Ceratodontiformes; family Protopteridae; genus Protopterus; species Protopterus annectens. Next base: position 336,519,377 of record NC_056736.1, read on the forward strand.
CACCCTCCTGCTGGCCCAGCTGTTGCTGTTTCTGTAGACAAGACCTCCAGACAGCTTCCTTCAGCTCTTTATCCAACTGATAGTAAATTTATGGACAGGACTGGTATAAAGGTCTACACATCTTCCATTCTGGCCATTAGGGCCCTGAACCATCTAACCCACATGGCAAGGTTTGTACTAGATACCATTTCTAAGGCCCCCAGCCTTCTTTCTGAGGTCCAGGACTCCCTCACCAAAGTACAATTAAACTCTCTCCTCTCCACAGCATCATAAGTGACCAGGCACTCAAGTGCAGCTATGATGCTGTGGAAGCTGCTTCCAGAGCTGCTGCATTGTTACCCCTGGGTACCGCTACAACCCTTACTCATGGGCATTCAGACCAAACTTCTGGATGCTCCGTTAGACGATAAGGCACGTTTTGGACAAGCCTCTGCTGAGTTCCTCCAATCCTTCGAAGAGAAGGGAAAAGTTGCAAAATCTAAAACCTCTTTTGGTATCCCCCATTCCTAGATATAGAAATTACCCTCAAAAACCATCCTTTGTACGAGAGATCCTTTCCCTCAACAGAGCTATCTAAGGGACGTAGGCAGCAGAGAAAGACTTGTTCCACAAGTCTGTCCTCAAGCTCTTCTGCCACTCCTTTTTGGAGACAGCCTGACCATCCCAGGCCCTCTCCACTGTGACTCACCCACCCTGCATCCAGAAACTCCCCTATCCCTCCATCTCACTCTCTCCCTCTCCTCCTGGCAGAAACTTATGAAAGAAAGATGGGTCCTCTCCATCATCCAGAGAGCATATTGCATGACTTTGTGGATGCTCCCACCCTTTCAGGGCATTCCACAACCACCAAAAAAGTTTCACCTATTTCGACCCATTATTCAACAAGTTCTAAATCAAGACACCACAGAACTAGTTCCTGCACCTCAAAAGAACTCGGGGGGGGGGGGGGGGGGTTCTAGTCAAGAATGTTCCTTGTCCCTAGGAAAGAGGGTCCCTGGAGTCCTATCGGTGAATCTTTCCTTTCTCAGTCTTTTCCTTCTAGTACCCAGCTTAAAAATAACCATGTGAAGTTGTTAAATCTCGCAGTTTATTCTCACTGATGGGTTCGGAGCAGATCCTCTGCTCCGACACGGCCTTTAACAAAAGCTAAAGGTTTGCCAGAAGATCGAGACCAAGCCTCTTTTCCTACAATGCACTGCTGGAATTACTTCAGCGCTAGTTTGCAGTGGCAAGAGATCCCGGTGATCCAGTCAACTCGGACAATATTTTGCTTAAATCGCAAGTGTACAAATTTTTCTTTTTAGAAATATTATTCTCTAGTGTGTGTTTCAAGTTAAAATACTGTAGTTATATGTAGGTTAGATTGTAGTAGGTAGTGCCCTGTGTTGGCTTAGTTTCGTAGAGTGTTGGGCTTTGTTAGCCCTGTTTAGGTTTAACAAATTTCTTCTTGGTACCTTTTTAGTGTGGGCCTAGTTAGCCCTGTATTTAACCTCTACAAATTTAAATTCTGTGGTGTGCCTGTTTCAAACTTTGAACATGTCTGATGGGAGAGAAGTCTCGTACCAAATCGGGGTTTAAGAAATGTCCAGATTTTGGACAAAATGTCAGTGACTGATGGGCATGTCCAATGTGTTTACTGTCTGAGGGCTAAACACCAAGACTCTTGTAGTATTTGCCACTCTTTCCTCTAGGGTACTCTTAGAGAAGGAGAAAAGTTATTAGCGGTTTGCTGCTGCATACTTTCTCTGAGGCATTGGGTAGCCAGGAAGGTGCTAGCACTTATTCAAAATCATCCTAAATCTTCTGGAGATTCTAAAGTTATTAAGGCAAAAAGAAGAGGGTACAGGGTTATCTGTTCCACAGTCCACGGAACAGTGCGTCCCTTTGGTTCGGAGCCAGCTCCCAGTCTTGGAGCCGGTCTCTGAGGTTCCCTCATCTCCTTTGCTCCAGTCAGCACCTTCAGTGCATTCCTCAAAGTCTTCTGTCAGCCTCTCTGATATGGATCGGCTAGTGCAGAAGCTTCTACAGGCACTAGGACTTGCTAAATTGTTGTCAGCCCTGACCCTTTCGTCAGAGCTGAAGACCATTGAACTGGACTTGACTACTCCTCCAAGCCGTACTGGACTCTGAGCTGAGGGAGCCCGAACCGATAGTTGTCAAACTTATGGAACTGAGACCCGCACTGGTGTTATCGGTTCGTCTACTTGGACGTCCTCGCCGCCGACAGGACGCTAGGAGCAGACACTTTCCTGTCTGGTCCAGGGAGGTTAGTCAGACCAACTTGTCTGTGCCGACTATTCCTCTCTGGGCTTCGGCTCTGAGCTTGGCTCCTACCTTGGGCTTGGAGCCCATGATTTTGGTGCAGGAGGGTAGGACGGTCCCTCTGGATCAGTCTACCCCTTTTCGTCGGAGCCATGGTGCTTTCGATGGCATGAGGAGAGTCCCGTCTCCTAAGACATCGTCTGCATCAGTTCGGGCTTCCTTCTCCCCACAAGCACCTGTCTGCTTCTACGTCTACCGGTCCCCCTAAGTGTAGAGACCCTAAGCCTCAAGTAGCCCCACAGGGCGCCCCCTGTTCTTTTGAGAACTCCCCAGAGCTCCCCATTGAGGAGGTACCCAGGAAGAGTGTGTGCAAGAGGAGGCACTTGAACTCCCCACAGGAGTCTTTGACATCTGACACTGACTTGGTCAGAAGGGTCCCCTTGATCCACCTCTGAGGATATCTCCTTTGCGGAGATATTGGAGAGCCTGAGTCAGAAGGGCGATTGGCAGTCCAAAAACCCTACTGAGGATGAGTCAGTGCTCTTGAAGGCTTTTGGGTCTCAATCTTCCACTTCTTGGGTGTGTCCACCTTACGATGAGCTCATGGAGCTGATCTCTCGTAAGGTGCGAGTCACCGGAGGCCATGGAACCTGTCCCTCGGAAGCTGAATAAGTTCATCTCTGCCCCAGTGGACAAAGCCTTTTTGACCAAAGGAGTGCCTGTTGATGCCATGGTGGTAGCTGCAGCCACCAAAAGGGAGGTGTCTGAAACATCCGCATTTATCTATCCTAACAGATTCTAGGATCATGGATAGATATGCTAAACGCATGTTTAGTTCAGCGAAAGAGCTAGGAGATGCTCTCTAGGGTACAGTAGCTGCAGGGGTTGTCGACAAAGTCAACAGACAGCTCGCTACCCTAAACTCTGTTGTGAACTTGTCCATGCGTCTCATCTTGTGTAGCTGATGGTTCGAGTTGAGCCGCTAGTTCAGGCATGGCTCTGCGGAGACGAGCCTGGATGAGTCTGTTCCTTTGTGGAGCCCTTGGGGGTCTTCCTTTATCAACACCCCATTTGTTGGCTCATCTGTGTTTGGGCCTAAAGTAAAGGAAACTTTAACCAGGTGTGAGCAGGAAGGCAAGACCCTATCTGCCGTTGGAGTCTGTTTTTCTACCTGTATTCGGCCCTATCCCAAGGGCACTAAGGGTGGAAAAATGTGGTTCCGAAAAGCACAGGTAGCCTTTCAGGACACGTGGAGAAACCCCCTCTAGATGCAGAGGAGAAGGTTATAATGGAAGGTGCCGTCCGTGCAGCAGAGGGCATCCGCAGCAACAGGGTGACAGAGGACCGTTGTTTGGTGAAGCCCTACCAGCACTCCTGAAAGGAGGCCCGGCTGTCCGGCTCTGGAGGCAGTTTGGGGGTTGCTTATCTTTGTACCCAGAAGCCTGGCTAAACATTAACGTCAGATACATGGGTACAAAGCATCATTTCCAGAGGATATTTCATACCATTGTCTTCCCCTCCCACTCTTGTAAACAGAATTCCAGATGTTCCACCCAGTCTCAGGGAGCAAGCAATCGTAGAGGTCCACAAATTGCTAGAAAAGTTATCCAACCAGTCCCAGATGGATTTGGAACTTACTCTAGATTCTTTTTGGTACCAAAGAAAACAGGGGACTAGAGACCTATCTTGGACCTCAGCAGACTCAACCAATTAGTAAAGAAAAGTTCCGAATGGTCACGCTTCAGTCCATTCTTCCCTTCTTAGGGAAAGGCGATTGGATGTCCTCCATAGTTTTCTAGGACACGTACTATCACATAAAGATGAACAGACGCTCCAGGGATCACCTGCTTTTCCGGCTGGGAGCCAATCATTGCCAGTTTTGAGCCCTGCCCTTTGGTCTCACTACAGTCCCCAGTGTGTTCAAATGCATGGCAGTGGTCACGGCTTACCTGAGGCATCAAGCATTCCAGGTGTTTCCGTACTTAGACCATTGGTTCCTCACCGCTACCACCAGGCATCAATTGACTCGGGCAACACAATATACTCTGACACTCTGCCATCAATTAGGCATTACAATCAACTTTGAAAAGTCTGCCTTCGCAATCGCAGCATACCGTTTTTATAGGAGCAGAGTTAGATACTTCAACCACCACTCTACGTCTTCCAATCGAAAGTCTCACTTTGCCAGCATGCCAACTCAGTGGTGTCAAAGAACAAAGCTACAGCAGCAGAGGTCTTGAAGGTGCTAGGTTTGATGGCGGCAGCAATCCTGGCTATTCCAATCGCAAGGATGCATATGCGAATCCTTCAATGGCTCCTCTTCGCTCAGTGGTCTTAACAAAAAGCTACCGATGCACCACATGATTCTCATCAGATTCTTGCAAGAGACCTTCGGTGGTGGTTGACGTCTCCATGTCACAATCTGAAGACCCTTTGTCCTCCCCCAGTAGCCACTGTGACCACGGACGCTTCTGTGATAGGGTTGGGGGGCATTTTCAGGGAAAGACTGCCCAAGGCACATGGATGGATCAAGAGTCGCATCTGCATATCAATGTTCTGGAGTTGAGAGTGGTACTTCTGATGCAGTACTTTCAGGACTCTCTTCCTCTAGGGACAATTGCAATTCAGACTAACATGTCAGTGGTCTGGTACTTGAACAAGCAAGGCGGAACCAAATCTTACCCCCTGTGTCGAGAAGCCCTCAGGGTATGGCAATTGGCTGTCCCACAGTTTTCTGTTAGCAATGCACATCCCGGGGAAATCCAACATAGTGGACAAGCTGAGCAGGGCAATACTTTTGCCTCGAGTGGTCTCAACCAATGAGTTGCGGATTTGATTTTCCGCAAACGGGGCCAGCCTTGCTGCGACCTCTTTGCCAGTCACATCAGTACCAAATGCAGAAAAGCTACTTTGCCCTAATACCATCTCCAGGACATCCCCCCAAGAGATGCACTCGCACACGATTGGCCTCCAGGTCTCCTATATGCATTCCCACCTATTCCATTGATGCCCAAGGTTTTACAGAAAGCAAAATCGCTGGGAAGGACAGTTATCTTCATAGCTCCCTACTGGCCTCTACAGATTTGGTTCCCCTTCCTTCATCTGCTGGAGGATCCATGGATCCTGGACCCAGTTCCGGACCTTCTGACACACCTGTCAGGGGAGCTCCATCCTTCACTACAGTCCCTAAAGCTGACTGCTTGGCTAATCCACTTCCCCTAATTGCCAGGCTTCTTTCACTCTTGGATGATGCAAGACTAATCCTTCTGTCTTCTCATAAGCCATCCACCAGGAAACTATACCGCAATAATTTGAGCAGATTCTCAGTTTGGGCCAATATGCAGACAATCGACCCTTTCCGAGCTCCTTTATCCATTTTAGAATTTTTGACAGATTTTTAAGGAAGGAGCAGCAGCTGCCACAGTTGAGTCCAGTTAGCTGCCATATCAAATTTCCACCTTGGATTTGATGGGTTGAAGGTTGTGGGCCATAAGTTATCTAAGGGTTTTCTTAAAGGGTGTTTTTCACATGAGACCTGTCAAAAATCCCTTATTCTCCCTGGAATTTGAATTTTATGCAGTCTCAAATCCCCCCCGAACCAGCATCTTCTTGTGATCTCAAATATTTGTCCTGGAAGACTATATTTATAGTAGCCATTACTTCTGCCCGCAGTGTCAGAACTTCAAGCATTATCTATCAGACCTCCTTACATGATTTTCCATGCTGATAGAGTAGCTCTAAGAATAAACCCCTCCTTTTTGCCTAAGTCTGTTCCTAATCTAATATCAATTAGGTCATTGAGTTGCCAGTCCTTTTTCCTAACCACTTTAACAAATTGGAATACATGCTGCATAAACTTTATGTACACAGCTCAGATTTTATCTTCATAGATCTAAGGATATTAGAAAATCAGATCAACTTTTCTTATCGTTTTCGGAGGCCAGAAAAGGTAATCCAGTGGCTAAAAAAACCCTATCTACATGGTTATCAGATTGTTTATGTGAATGCAAACATGCCATTGATACAGAACTAAGGCTCTTTCTACCAGAGCAGTTTCTACGTCTTCTGCCTTCCAAGCTAAATTGCCCCTTGACAATATTTGTGCTGCAGCCACTTGGTCAAAGCCTCATACTTTTATCACACATTACAAAGTAGATAAGGCTTCCAAGGACAGGTCTTCCTTTGGTTCCACGGTACTGAAAAACATACTTCCATGAGCCACTCAAGCTTGAGGGTGCTAGGGACGCTACCCATCAGTGAGAATAAATGGCGAGATTTAACTTCATATAAAGAAGTTATGTACTCACCATAACGTTCCATGTGAGTCTCTTTCTCGCCTCCTTCCCCCTCCTGACTGACAGTTGACTTGGAGACTGCTATCCTGGTTATTCAATACTTCCCGTTTGGGAAGTGCTTCCTTGTAGAAAAAGAAAAAAGGTATATATACTCGCAGCAAACGAGATCTGAGGTAATTCTAGCAATGCATTGTGGGATAAGGGGCTTCGTCGCGGGCTAATGGCGTGCCTTGAGCTTTTGCTATAGGCAGTGTCTGAGCAGAGGATCAGGTCTGAACCCATCAGTGAGAATAAAGGTGAGATGAACAACTCACATGTAACGTTATGGTGAGTACATAACTTTTTACCTATTCTCTTGCCTCTAATCCCCCCCCCAAGCCTTCATGGTGGCACTAGATCTCAAGAATGCCTACCTACACATCCCATTCATCCAGATTACAGGAAATTCCTCAATTTCTCATCTATATCACGTTATTGAAAGTTTACTTAATCGAATCAAGAAAGGTCGCTTTATTGATCGATTAAGTAAAACATTGAAAAACATAAAAAAATAAAATAAATGGAGTAGGCATGGGTAAGCCCCTCTGCACCCCCCACTTAAATATACAAACTCTGAAACCGCACTACATTGAGGTAAATGGAAATCTCCTCTTACAGAGATTACTGTTTACTTGCACGATGTTCTTCACTTTTGGTATTGTTGCACCGGCAATGTCAGACTCTCTATTGTCAGCTTACAACAACGTGAAGTAGACCCATATTTTCTTTAGGCTCCTGCCATTTTTAATTCTCTGCTTTGCCCTTTGGTCTATCCACAGCCCCCAGAGTGTTCACCAAGTGTCTAGCCCCCTTCATTGCAGGGCACAGGGTATACAAATATATCCCTACCTAGACTACCTGCTTATCCTGCACCAAGACCACCAACTTCTCCAATTGCAGCAGGTGTCGCACACCCTCTCTTGTGGGATTTACTATAAATGTAGAAAAATCTCACCTGACCCCTTCTCAGGACATGATTTTTCTGGGATGCAGACTATGCATGGACTGCATGAAAGCCTTTTCCATACCAAAGTATTCAGGAACTCTGTACTTCAACCAGATCCTTTCCCGAACCGTTCTGACAGCCCGGGAATTTCTGAAACTATTAAGCCACATGGCATCCCTTCTACACATGCTGCCTTTGGCAAGACCATACATGCGCAAAATTCAGTGGATGCTAAAATCTGTGGAACCAACATTCCTACCCCTGGATGATCCCCTCCCACTCCTCCCTTGCTTGGAGGAAGATCCAGTGGTGAATCTCTGCAGTACAGACCAACTTAGGGCTCCACCTTCAGACTCCGGCTCTACTTCAATGCCTTTATATACAGAGCTTCGGACCTAGGATGGGGTGCAGAGTTGCAAACAAAACAACACCTGTCGGTGCAAGGCGAGCGGTCCACTCAGAGTAAAAGACCACACCAACATTAAGGAAATGAAAGCCTTGCTGTTAGTCCTACTAACATTCCAACCCTCTATCCTGCCAGGAACCTTAAAGGTAATTGCAGACGTGACAGTTCTGTTGTATGTAAACAAGGAGGGACCAGGTCATACCCCTCTATGCAGATTGGCCATTCAGATTTGGAATCTAGCAGACTGAGTACACATGTTGGTCGTGTATATCCCCAACAGAATGTGATGTCAGATGCACTTGGCAAAACCTTAGCACCCTCTCACGAATGGATGCTACAGAGGGAGGTTTTCCTAGACTTGATACACAAGTGGGGTATTCCACAAGCAGACTTCTTTGCCTCCTCAGACAATTGGCAGATGCCCAACTTCTGCACAAGGAACCCACAAGTGTGGAAAGTGGACGCCTTCTCCTTTTCATGGGGTGGGGATGTTCCTGTATGCCTTAACCCCTTTCAGTCTGATCTAGAAAGTCATCCTGAAATTTGAGGGACAAACCAAAGATCCTACTGGTGACCCCCTTTTGGCCAAGACAGCATTTGTTTCCCCTCCTTTTTTTCTGTAGCCAAGGGCAATCACCACACGTTACCCCACCAGATAGACCTGCTCAGACAGAGCAAGGCTTCTCTGCTACACCTTCAGGTGAACAATCTAAAACTGACCTTATGGGTGATAAAAATCCTGATCCCTTACAGACAGCTTTACTCAGAGGAAATAATCTGCAGGAGGTCAGAAAACCCAGCACTAGGGGAAACTACGCAGCTAAATGGCTCAGATTCTCCAATTGGTGTCATAGAAACACAGGACACCCTCACTACTTCTGTTCCTAGGGTCCTGTCCTACTTGTGTGAGCTACTCAAGCAGGACTGACCTATTCCTTGATCAAAGTCCACTTGTCTTCCATCTCTGCCTGTCTGCCCATTTCATCTCTCCTGGCATCCAGACTGGAAGCCAAACTGAGTCCTCCTCCACATCAGACCCCCACATAAACCCATCCCTCCTCTGTGGGATCTAAACTTTGTATTAGAAAAACCAACACTATCCCCTTTTGAACCAGCACATTCTGTGTCTCTGAAATTTTGTACATTCGGAACAGTTCTGCTAGTTGCCTTCACATCTGCCGGGAGGGTTTAGGAGATCCAAGCCCTGATGGCCACATCCCCCTACCTAGTCTGACAGGGACAGAATGGTGCTCGGGATCAATCCCTCCTTCATGCCAAAGGTAGTTATTGAACTCTCGTTGAATCAAACCATTAACCCGTTTTCTACCCCATCCTCAAAATGCTTGAGGACCCTTCACAATCTGGATGTGCACAGACAACCAAGATATTACCTTAAAACCAAAGACATCAGGAAATGAGACGTTATTTGTTTCCTTCCATCCCAGGGCACTAGGGAAAGCTGTATCTAAGCAAACCATTGCCTCATGAATCTCCCAACCTTACAAGGCAGTATCAAACCACATTCCATCAGAGCAGCTGCCTCTCTTGTTCTTTTCAAAGGCATTGATTCCCCTTCTATTCTAGAGGCAGCCACCTGGACATCAGTGCACACATTCACCAAACACTACAAGCTGGACATGGCATCCCGTGCTAGAGCTGGTTTTGCCAGGACTATCCTACAGGGTCTCCTGGACCATGGAATCCCTTTCTTCTCCCAGGATCATGCTTAAAGCTATGGTACTCTCCCTATTATGAATACTGCACCATTAGACTAGAAGGACATAGAGTAGTTGTGCAAGACCTTACCATAACCCATAGATGTCCTTCTCTTCTATGTTGCAGTATTCAGTCCCACCCTCCTTCCCCCTGTTTCTTCTGCTATAGCAGGTAATTTATGAACACCTGTGGCCATCTTTGCCTCATGTCTCTACCTAGGTAGCTTTATTACTGCCCTGGCTCTAGCAGGCATGCAAGTCAAAGGGTCTCTAAGACCCTTGTGAAAAACCTCAGGGGCAATAGTATATGCAGCAGAAACTATTCCGAGGAGGGTGTGTGCAGACTTCACCTTTATACCAAACGCCAGTTTATGGCCCTTGTAACCGAAGTCACACGTACCCTCCAGGACAAAGACTTTGGTATACTGGTCAGATGGTGGCGCTGCAGGCAGCTACTCCCTACTGTTATGAATACTGCAACATAGAAGAGGAGGACATCTATGGTTATGGTAAGGTCTTGCACAACTATTTATTTCCCTTTCCTTTAGCTTTATTAGACGTGCTTTGTATTAATTTTTCTGGTCTAGACGTGTTTTCTATGTGATTTTTATTTAGTCTTATAGTTTTAGGATTTCTTCATCCTTACCATGTCCAAGGAAACTAGGGAGAAGGAACATAAGCCTTCGGACTTAAAGAAATGCCAAAATTGCTCCCAAATGTCCATTATGGATGTACATAGTGTTTGTATTTATTGTTTAGGAGCAATCAGTCTTCAGTAACCCTGCACATTCTGCCACTCCTTTAGCACCCGTGTTCTACAGGAGAGGAAAAATAAACTGATTGTCAAAGGACTCTTGAAACCAACCTTTGAGGAAACTCTACAGAGTTCTTCAACCTCATCCAGTAAGCCCTCTTCCTTTTACAGAGGACAGATAACCAAAAGGCCATCCAGTGTTCTTCATGTTTCACTGTTGCAGTCCTCACATTTGGGTTATCGGCTTGCAGTAGCCTTCAGTTGGCCTGATTATCAAAGTCTTGGGTCCTACGTCGGTTGCTGTCTCATCTTCCATGATGTCAGGGAGTCTGGTATCTGAAGTAGCAGGTATCAGGAGTTGCAAAAGCACCTCACAGAGTGCCGGTGAACTGGCGACTAGCTTAGAAGCCAACGCCATTACGCAAGTCTTTCTTGGTGTGCAGTGCCTGAAGCAGTTTGCAAGTGCTGGTCAGCCGACTCCTTAAATTTTCATTTTCGAGTTCCAGAACCGAAGTCTTCAACTAAAGCCAAGTACCATTTTGGTGTAACTTTTTTTCTTGCTCTAAACTGATGTCTGTAAAAGTCAGTAATTGCATTTCTTGTGGAAAGCAAATACCTCAAAGATTTTCATTCGTACTGTATTCCTTGCCTAGGCCCTGACCATGATGTACCTTGCTGTCGGTTTTGTGCCTTATTTAAACAACGAACTATTTGTTGTCTGTATATTTACATTTGTAAATATTTTGGTACTCTCCAATTATCCAGATATGTCTTCGGTAAGCAATCAGATTACTGGCATTCCAAAAAAATGCAAAGATAGACTGAGGCTGCCTAGGTCCAAAGCTGCCAACGATGCTTCTAAGCTAGTCGCCAGTTCACCGGCACTCTGTGAGGTGCTTTTGCAACCCCTGATACCTGCTACTTCAGATTCGCAGGCCTCTACTGAGACCCATTTGGAAGCCGGTTGCAGTCAGATGCTTCAACTGTAGAACCTGCGGATGTCTCTACCATGGATGGGTCCGGAGCTGCTGTGCAGGCACTGGCTTCTGAGGGTGCATTCAGGCCTACTGACTTGCATATTAAACTGACATCATTTTCATCAAGGACTAAAACTCGAACCATGCCTAAAAAAATGACCGGACCGCATGTTCCAGGCCTCTATGCCTAAAAAACAAATAATGGCTGAAGACCTCATTACTTTAATCAGGGGAAGCCAGCCTTCCCCTTCTTAAGAGACATAGGACTGAATTTGCCTATGATACTTCTGATCAGGGTTCTGAAATTAGTTTCCTCTGACCAGGATTTACCCTGGTCTACCTGTGTGGATTCTGATGCAGAGGACTCTATTCCCTCTGTTTCCCCACCAGAGTATTTTTCTTTTGGTGAAACTTTACATGCTCTTGGGGAGCATTTCCACTGGGAAAGCCAGGATTACTCTGATTCTAAAAAGATGCTTAGAGATTTCTTAGTCCTGCCCCAACGCAGGCCTTTAGCTATCCTCCCTGTACTGGACAAGTTGCGTTTTCGGAATCTAGCTTGGCCCCTGATTCTTTACCTCCTGCTCCCAGAAAACCTGATAGATATTGCAGGGTTCCTGACTTTCAAGTTCCTTTTTAAAAATCCTACTGCGTAACCTGAGACAGTTTCACAGGGACCCAAGGGCATTAAGGGTATTACTGCCAAAAATTCTACTCCCTCTGAAAGAGACTCCAGGGCGCTGGATAGATGGGGTAAGAAGGCATACACTTTTGCAACCTTGGCCTTCAGGGCCTTAAACTGCCAGTTTCATATGTTAAAAGTATCAGCAGCAAATCATTGGATTGCTTAAACAGAAAATGATTATTCCTGATTGTGCTGAAAATAAGGATTTACATGATTTAATGCATTCTGCTGAACAAGTTGGAAAACATACTTTGCAATGTGGTTTTGATTCACTAGAGGGGTCTTGCAGGGCTGCTGTCACTGGGTCTGTACTTAAAAAGCATGCTTGGCTTAAGGAGCAATATTTGCCAGATCATGTTAGATAAATTGCTGGATGCTCCCTTAAATCAGGACCGCCTGTTTGGCAACAAAGCAGTAGTAATGAAAGATGGAAGAAAAAGCTAAATCTATGCAAACTGTTAGATTTCCAACATGTACAGCCTCCAAGATTTAGTGGGCATTGATCTTTCCTGCCTCTTCCAGGCCTTCAGTCCAAATCTAGAACCAGCAGAACACCCAGGCTTCAGTCCGTAGGTACGCACAGGACTAAGCAGTGGGGGGTTCCCACTTCCAAATCGGGGAGTAGTAAGACTCCCTATGGTAAACTGTCTCAATGACTTAACTGTAAAACTTCCAAGCCCTTCTCAACTGACTGCTCCTTTAGGGGGAAAGATTGCTCTGCAGACAAAAAGCTGGTAAGTAATTACCTAGTACAAATGGGTTTTAAATAGTTTCCCAAGGATACAGACTTCACTTCCACACATTACCAACCCCAAACAGTTGGCCAGACCTACCCCCCAAATCAGTGGGCAGAAAAGGAAGTACTCTCTCTCTCAAACATAAGGGCTAGCCAAACTGTACCAGAAGATGAAAAGGGACAAGGTTTCTACTCAAGACTTTTCCTGCTACCCAGAAAAGACAACTTGTGGTGTCCTATCCTGGACCTTATTCTAAACACCTTTTTGGTGATCCCAAAATTCAAGATGGTAACTCTTCAGTTGCTTCCTATACTAGGCAAGGATGCCTCTTGGCAACACTGGATTTAAAGGAAGCCTACCTGCACATCCCAATCAGAGAATCTTGGAGAAGATACCTATGCTTCAAAGCAGGCTGCATGCACTATCAGTTCTCTGCACTGCCCTTTGGCTTATCTACTGCGCCCAGGGTATTCACAAAGTGCTTGGCTCCAGTCATTGCATTTTGCAGGCAAAGAAATATTCAGATATATCCATACCTTGACGATTGTCAAATTCAGGCAGAAAGCTAGGACACTTTTTTTTGAATCATCTGGCGTTTGTACACAAGGTGCTAACTTGTCTGGGGTACACCATAAACAAAAAGAAATCACATCTTGGACCCTGTCAAGTTATAATCCTGGGAGCAAGTTTGGACACAACTTCCCAGATGGCTTTCCTCACACCAGAGAAACAAATTCATTTGACAGCTTACTTAAAACTAACGGCCTCAAAAACCCTGCTATCTGCAAGACAAATACTGCAAGCCTTTGGGGTTCATGGCCTCCTGCATTCTCCTAATTCCATATGCAAGACTGCATACGAGGAAACTACAGTGGTATCTAAAAAGCCTATGGTGTCAACATTCTCTGGATCTAGAAGCAATGATTCCTGTCATACCTTGACTACAGTTCCTTTGGTGGGCAAAGGCCCCCTACCAAAACAAGGGACTACCATTCACTCTACCCCCTGCTGCCCAAACCCTAACTACAGACTCATCAGATTATGCATGGGGGGGCTCAGCTGGCAGGGAAGTGCATTCAGAGCAAATGGAACCGAAGTCAAATGCACCTGCATATCAATAAAAAAGAAATGTTAGCCGTGCAGAATGCTCTGACAGCCTTCAAGCACCATATTCTTCAAGGACAATTAATGGTAAGGACTGACAACACCACTGTTGTGGTACATAAACACACGGGGGGGACCTATTCATACCCCCCCCCCCTGCATACTAGCCATGGCTCTGTGGAACACAGCCTTGAGCTGCCAGTTGCATTTACAGGCTCAATTCCTGCCATGAAAGTTAAATACACTGGCAGACGAACTAAGCAGAAATCTCATGGACCCACACGAGTGGAAACTGGAACCAAAGACTTTCAGCATGTTGCTAAACAACTGGGGGAGCCCAGATATAGACCGGTTTGCCTTCCTCCAGAACTACCAATTGGACAAATTCTGCCCAACGACTCCCCACAAACAAGCTTGGAAAGTGGATGCTTTGTCCTTCAACTGGAAAAATCTATCCATGTATGCCTTTCCTCTTCTGCCTCTGCTCTGCAAAGTACTACTAAAGATCAAACAGGACAAACCAAGAACGGTACTAATTGCTTGATCTCTCTGTTAACATGCCTCAGTAAACAAGTGTTGGATGTCATTTTGGAAGCATGAAGGCCTAGTACTAGCAAGTCTTATGCTGAAAAATGGAAAAGATTCTGTTCCTGGAACCAAACTCGAGGGATGTACACAGCTGCGCCCAATTTACCTCAAATTCTTCAATACTTAACTGAGATGCTTCACAAGGGCTTTCCTTTTTCCTCCATCAAAATTCATGCCTCAGCCATTTCAGCTAGTTACAACACAGAACCACCCTCTTCTCTCATCCACTGCTCAAGCAGTTCCTCAGAGGGGCCAAAACCTTAAGACCACCCAGGAGAGCCCCATCTCCAGCCTGGGACTAACTTAATGCTGTATTGGAAAAACTCACTCTACCTCCTTTTGAGCCAGCTGCAAGTGTAGAGTTAAAATTCCTTTCTTGGAAAATAGCTTTCCTGTTACCTTTCTAGCTGAAGTGGTTGCTATCTGAATTACAGGCCCTTATGGCAGTGGAGCCTTTCATCATCTTTCATGCGAACAAGGTGTCCCTCTGGTCCAACCCCTCCTCCATGCCCAAGGTGGTTTCTAGTGTGGCTCTTAATCAGTCCATTCATTTGCCAACCTTTTTTCCTAATCCACAGAACAAAGGGAACAGATACTGCACACCTTAGATGTATACAGACCATTTTTATTTTTCATTTTCTATTAGTCATAACAAACATGACTGACAAGCATGACCAAATGTAGTATCCATTGAGATTCATACCATAAGATAATAGGTCAATCAACAAAATAATCTATACTAGATACATAGATGCTTTTACAGTTTAGATGTAACAAGAGTACATGTATTTGTAAATCAAAACCATAAAATATTTTGAGTGGTTGATCATGTCCTAAATTCCATTATGGTATATTTGTCTCTGTGGCGGCTCATGCAAGTATGTTATAGGCTTTTTGCCATGTCTTTTTTATTCAATACTATTTTGTGGGACAATAGGTGTTTTATGGCTAGCTGTCTGAATCCATCCCAAGACATACTACTTGAGTCAAGCAATTTAATCGCTTCTCTAGTTTCATTAGAAGAAAAATTTTAACCAGTGTGTTGGCTTGTTTCTTTGGAATGTTGGGTGGAAGAATGTGTAGTATAGTTAATTCCCATGTTAGTGTAGATGTCTGATGGCCTTTTTTTGTAATTTAAGAGAATTCCAAAGTATGTAGACACATTTGCGTCTCCAATATATGTGAAGTAAGTCAGCTGTTTGATCTTTACCGTGTGGATAGAATGGTGATCTCAATGCGTTAAGTTTATGTAGGAATACAGGTGTGAAATATTAATCATGAGCGGAGTGTAGGCCAGTTTTTGGAGAGGTATGGTCTTTAGTGTTAGGTTAATTGCTTGACTTATTTGCTGGTTTTCTATAGATGGATTCATTTTTCTCCAGTAGTTCAAGAAAAGGATCCCTCTGGAATTAAATGTCATTTATTATTTTGTATGAATTTGTAGTGGCTTTCTTTGCTGAAAGCATATTTTTCCAGATTAGGTTGCAGACTTCTATGTGATTGTTAGTTATATTAGTGTTTTGGAGGCAACTGGAACATAATTCTTTAATTTGTCTTGGGATCACTGTGTGATTTGGGAAGGTTTAAGTTATTCCTCATTTCCTGTATCGAGTAGTTAAAATATGGATAGATATATCTTGGATAGTTTTCTCTATTAATCAAGGATAAGAGTCCAGATTCAGCATTTGATTTTTAAATTTGGGTTTTTATGGAGGGGGTTGTAGCATTTTAATGGCTTGTGCAGGGTTCAAGATTGAAAGAGTTTGTGTTAGGTTGATGGAGTGTTTTAGTGAATTTATGATTTTGTAAGATTGCATTATTTTTTGGTTTAGGAATGGTAGTCCTTTAGTATTGATACCCAGTGCTTTAATGTATCTTTAATAGATTGTTGCCCAGGTAGACCAAATTTTAGTTGTCTGATTGTGTTCAGCTGTTCTCAGTATTCTATTAGTGTTGATAATTAAATAGGTTTCAAAATTCGGAAGACCTAGTCCTCCTCTATTTTTGGGAAGTGTTCATTTAGAATAGGAGATCTGTTTTTTTGGGGGTTCCCAAATGAACTTTGCAAGCAAGGTGTGCATCTGTTTAAAAAATTTGTGTAATCTGTGGTGTCCTAAATATTTAACAATCAAAGTAGAATATTCATTTTAATTATTGAAACTTTAGCCAGGAACGGTAGTTATAGATCACTCCATCTTTTGCAGTCTGGTGTAATGTTTTGCCATTTTAGGGTTGTTATTTTGGTAAAGATCCTTATTTTGGGGAAAATGTGACACCCAGATATTTAATTTGGTTTAGTTTTAATTTTGCCTAATAGTGATAAAAGTGAGAGGGGTTTGGATGTTATTTTAAGGGGAAGACATTGGTTTTGTTGAGGTTTATAGATATTCAAGAAGTGTTCAATTGCAGGTAATGTTTTATTTATATCTGAGTTTGGTGTAGTACAGTATATGTTCAAATCGTCCGCAAAGGTGGAGAAAAATATTTTGAGGCTGTAAATGGGAGCTATTTTGTTTAATGGTTAAGATGAGTGGTTCTCGATATAGGTTAAAAAGGGGTAATAGCTGGCAAGTTTGAGATGTATATGGGTTACTATAGAGTTTGTATAATCTGAAGTTGGATATATTAAAGTACGGTAGTGTTGGAAGTAAAAAATTCTATATTGACCCTATCAAAGGCTTTGAACGTCAACAGCTAATGTGTATACATTTGTTTCAGTCAGCATAAGAGTGCATTTAATGTCAGTATATTGTCACTGGTCTGCCTTGGTTTAAATCCAGATTGTTCGGGAGAGATGACTTTATCAAATTTTTCAGTCTGTTTGCAAGAATTGTAGTTAATATTTGTGTTTTTATTTAGAAGGGGGATCGGTCTATAACTGTCAGGGTTTTTCGGGTCAGCTTGTTCTTTTTAGTATAAATATGGTTTTGGAGGCATTGAAGGCATTGAATTGACATTTATTTTATTATTTATTATATAGTTCAGTATATGAAATAGAATTTTGGCTATCAAGGGGGTAAGTTTTATAGAATTCAGAGGAGAGTCCGTCCGGATCTTGGAGCCTTGTGTACTTTCAAATGTTTGATTGTTGTGATTATTTCACTAGTTGATATAGGTTTACTTAGTTTTTTTTGTTGGTCTGGGTCTAGTTTTGGAAATCTCAAATTTTGAAGAAAGCGGGCTCTATCTTCCTTTGAAGCCTGTAGTGTTTGTTCTCCATAAATCTGAGAGTACATTTTCTCAAATTTTTAACAATGTCCTCAATTTTTGTGTAGTTTGTCCCTATTAACTTCTGGTATTCTGGAAGCAGTTTTAAGCTGGACTATAATTCTGGCCAATGCACGAGATGGCAATTTAGGTTCTTCTGCATAATTGGCTGACATTCTGGTTTCATTAAAAGGTAGGTTTCTCGAATGCAATAAGTAGAGATCTCTAGTTTTAAAAGGTCTGTCTCTGACTCTTACAGTTAATAGAGCTTTTTCCAGAAGCTCTATCTTCTTTTTCAAGTCTTGTTCTGCTTTCAGATGTGTTTTTTTATAGTGTGCTGCTCTTAATGAATATTCCCCTAATTTGTGTTTTGGTATCAGCACATTCTGTATCAATTGCTATTCGGGAGTTAGCAATGTTTGTACAGGATGCTTTTAATATTGCTTCTGTCTTTTATTACTTCCATTTTGGTAAGCAAATTAGGGTTTAGTGACCAGTTGTGTAGCCCCTATTCACCATATATGTATTTGTCCCAATTAATGTGTAATTTTAGAGTGATCTGAAAAGAATCTGGTATGGATAATTATTGTTGGGTCTATGTTAATAAATATGTCTGAGATTAAGAAGAAATCTATCCTCTGCCACATTTTATGGCATTGAGTAAAATGTAAATTTTTCAGTTTTTGCGTCACTAGCTCCATAGTTAAAATCTTCATATAGCTTGAAGTCTTGTTTGAATTCATTTAAAGCTAATGATGCTAATTTATTGTATGCTTTGGTCAGATTGGATTTGTCCTTGTCTGGGATTTGTGTTCGTCACCCCCAATCACCAGGTAGTGATCTTTAAATTGGTTTAAGATAGGGTATAGTGATGTTAAGAGATGTTGGTTTTTGCAGAGTGCATATACATTAAGTACCATTAAGGGTTTTGGAAGTGTATGGTTCGTAAAAGGTTACATAGCACCATCTTCCCTCCTTGTCTGCTTTGGTTTCTAGTGCATTTTCCTGGAATTGGTTCTTAGTTATTGTAGCTACACCTGCACTGTTTTTACCCTCTGAAGCTATAATTTGTTGTATCCATTTTCTCTTGCTAATTTCTGTCCATTGTTCAGTAGTGAGGTGTGTGTCCTGTATTAATGAAGTTGCTTTAGCTTGCAGTGTAAGCAGAGAACTTAGATTTTACTTGGACAGGACTAAACCTGAAAGGAAATCTGAACAATTGCTAGCGGCATTTGCTGCTGGGGCAGAGGGGAAGGCCATTTCAAAGCAAGCCATTTCTAAATGGATAGGCCATTGTATTAATTTCTCCACAAGGAAAAAGAGCACACTCAACCAGGACTGCATCTACTTCTACAGGCTTTCTCCGATGTCCCTACCAGGGACATCTTAGAAACTGCTACCTGGAGTTCTGTACATATTTTCACAAAGCATTACCATTTGCCTATTTTCTCTAAATCCAGAGCTGGTTTTACCACTGCAGTCTTGCAGGACTTGTAGTTGGTCCTAATGCTATCTAAATTCCTCCTCCCATCCTTAGCTTTGGGACTCTACCCAAATGTGATGACTGCAACAGTGAAATACTAAGAACAAAGTACATTTGTGTACACTTACCATAAATGTAGATGTTAGTGTATTCACTGTTGGAGTCCTGGTTACTGCCCCCTAACTTTTTTTGGCTATACCTCTGTTTGCTTTTACTATGCTTAAAAGCTTTTTGGTGTATTTGTTTTTTTGTTGGAGGTATAACCTTGTATATTTGTTTAATTGCTTCCCTTTGGGGGCACCTGACATCTGGGGCAAGAAAAACTGATTGTAATGGCATCTGCTGCATGCTTTATACCCCTGACTCCCTGTCGTCATGGAAGATGAGACTGCGACCGACGCAGGACCCAAGACTTTGATAATCAGGCCGACTGAGGGCTACTGCAAGCAGATAACCCAAATGTGATGACTGCAACAGTGAATACTCTAACATCTACATTTATGGTAAGTGTACACAACTGTACTGTCTCTACTGCTCAATCTGAGCCTTCTGAAAAATTGACTAAAATGTCTCTAGCATCGACCTCCTGGGCTCCACTACCTTCGGAACTGATGGAGATGATTTATCATTGATAAACCAAGTTCTTTAGCTCCAAGATCTTCAGAGCTGGAAGAAACGGACTGGAAGCCAGTCCATGGAACTTTAGCTGGTCTCCCCTACGTTGAGATCTTCCATCCTGGAGAGAGCTAGTTTACCAACCCTATCCTCCAGGTTTTCTAGGAGCACATCCGATGATGACGTGGAGAGGGTGGTGCTCAGACTGCTGAAGTCGCCGGCAAAATTGCTCTCTGCTCCAACCCAGCAAGTTTTGAAGCAGTCTAAGACTGTTACATCCACTGTTGTTCCTCCCCCGAGCCAAGCTGGATCTTTGGAGCTGGAGTGCCAAGTACCACTTGCTGTAGATCCTTCAGTTCTTGGACCCCTTCTGGATATTCCGGAACAGATCTCTGCTCTACAGTGGTAGTGTTATCTTACAGCAAGAGGCTCTCTTTCGGCTTGGCTTGGGAGTGCCTTCTGTGTGGAGTCTGCATGTCCTCCCCGTGGTTGGGTAGCGTTCGAAAGACATGCGTGTGTAAAATGGGTGTGCTTTCATTGAAAGTTGGGTGTCAAGGTGGCACCTCGGCATTTCGTAAAAATCTGCCAATCATTAGCAGACCGGAGTTGAGCTATAGTGACCCCATAACTGGGAAAAAGCCGAAAAGACAAACATCTCTGCTCTGGCACTCAGTGCCATCCATGGTGTCTAGGAGCCATAGCGCGCTCCATTTGGTCCTGAGGGGGATGCTCTGACCCGAGGTTTGGTTCCAAGTCTACCCCTCAGTCCCTCTGCTTGGTTGAGCTCGTCTCCTACATCCGCTTAAAAGCTGGTCTCTCTGGAGCTGGCTGTTTCCTCAGAACCAGGGGTGTCCTGAGCCGCGGGGTTTGGCTTTTGAGTTGGAGTGTGCTGTCCCCTCCTACAGGTCTACACAGGGATACTGGAATTCATCCCTCCAAAGCTCCGGCTACTTTCTCGGCAATACTCCTTCCACCGGATAGCAGTGATTCAGAGCCTCAAGGAATCCCCATTGGGTGAACCCTCCCCTTCTGAGTCTTCCCAGAATAGCCTTCTGAGGAACCCCCTCAGAAGAGGACATGCAAGAGGAAGCACATAGACTCCCCCGATTAGTCTGTCACCTCAGACACTGACCTCTAGGAGTAAGAAGGGCCCCCACGGTCATCCACTAAAGTTTCACTGTTGCAGTCATTACATTTGGGTAATCCTGCTGGCAGGTTGCCCTCAGTCTGCCTGAATTCCAAAGTCTTGGGTCCTGCGTCGGCTGCTGTCTCCCCTTCCCTGATGTCAGGTAGGGGTACAAAAGCAGCCAATGCCATTTTCTTCAGTCTTTCTTGCCGCACGATGCCTGAAGCAGAAGCGGTTCTTAAGTGCCGTTTGGCCGACTCCTGAGATTTTCGTGTTAGTTTCAGATCCGAAGTCTTCAGTAAAGCTAAGTAACCTGTTGGGGAACTTTTTTTCTTGCTCCAGACAGATGTCAGAAAAAATAAATTGTATTTCTTGTGGAAAGCAAATCTCATAAGGACTTTCTTTCTTACTGTATTCCTTGCCTAGGCCCTGACCACAATGTTCCTGGTTGTCGGTTTTGTGCTAGATTTAACCAACGCACTAAGCGTCGGTATGATTTTGCTTTAAAACCATTTTGGATGTTGAATTAATTATCCAGAAATGTCGTCTGATAGCCATCAGACTACCAGAGTTTGCAAAAAAACGCAAGGAAAAGGAGAGAGATGAAGTACTGAGGCCCACAACAGACAAAGCTTCTAAGCCAGTCGTCTGTTCGCTGGTTCTCAGTGAGGCGCTTTCGCAGCCCCTGACGCCTGCTACTTGAGTCGCAGGCCGCTACAGACTCCGTGGAGTTGGCTATGCTGCTGGAAACTCAAGGTATTGGAGCCTCTGACACTATTCCCTCATATGGGTCCGGAGCCGCTGAGCAGGCACCGGCTTCAGAGGGTGTATTCAGACCTAAACATCTTTACATTAAACAGACTTTTGCTTCAAAGGCAAAGACTAAAGCACTTTCTAAAGCAAAGAAACAAACTCGAGCCACGTGGACAGGCCTCTATGCCCAAAAAACAGATGCTCAAAATGGCCGAAGACTTGATTACTTTGATCAGGGGTTCCCATCTCCCTCCTGATAAGAGGCCTAGGCAAGAGACTGACTATGAATCTTCAGATCGGGTTTCTATTTCTTCTGATTCCTCTTCTGATATGGAATATCCCCCCCCCCCCATGAGGATTCTGATGCTGAAGAACCTGTACCTTTAGCTTCTTCAGAGGGCTATTCTTTTGGTGAACTTTGCATACCATGAGGGAGCATTTCCACTGGAGAGCCAAGATTTTTCAGAATCTAAAAAGAGGCTCGGGGATTTCCTTTTACTACCTCAACACAGGTCTCTAGCCATTCCACCTGTTAGACATTGTAGATGATGTTTTCGTAGTCTAATCTGACCCCTGACTCCTTACCTCCAGCTCCAGTTAAGTCTGACATATTACAGGGTTCCTGACTCTCTCAAATTCCTTTTTAAAAACTCTGCCGCAGACCCAGAAACTGTTTCACAGGGTCCAAAAGAAGTTAAGGCTTCCACTGCAAAAAAAAAAAAAAAAAAAACCCTACCCCCTCACAGGGAATTTAGGGCTCTGGATAGATGGGGAAAAAAGGTATACACATCTGCTACCTTGGCTAGAAGGGCCTTAAACTGTCAGTTTCATATGCTCAGATATCAGCAACAGTCATGGCATTGCTTAAACAGAAAATGTTACTCTGTGCAGAAAACAAGGAAATGCAGGATTTATTGTATGCAGCTTAAG